>NC_142466.1:14946523-15247409 GCF_049115385.1 Moschus berezovskii
GCTATGAGAAATGGATTGGGATAACTTTACTTGTCAATAAGTGGGAAAGTTTTGTTGTTTTTTTCCTCAAATAGTCTAATGGATTGAAATGAGGTCATGTTCAGGCTCTTGCTGTCTTATATAAATGTTAAGAACTTCCTTCTATTTGCAGAGATACAGGAGGTATAGTTCATTATGTTCTACCCAAGTCATTCCATAAGGAGTATTAAAGAGGTTAAACTCTTTTCATCTTCCAGCATCCATTAATTCCAAAATTTATAATGTATTCTTGCAGCATGTTCTATCCTAGAACAGCAATGACATCAGAAGAGAGGAAAAGGAAGACCAGCTTGCCAGGGGCTGCAGTGAAGGCAAGACAACCCTTAGATTTTATAGGACCCAATTCAAGCCCCACAGAGCTGTTTCTGTGGGGGGAAAATAATACAAAGATCAGGCTAAGGAAAAATGACATTGAGGTATTTAGAAGTAAATTTTCTGCTGTTTCTGAGTCATTTTTAGTGGATCACTTAAAATGATCAAATTATTGTTTATTGTTGAATTCAATGCCTTACAATTTAACAAAATCAGAAAGTACTGTATTACTCTATACCCTCCCCAAGTCTATTATGTCTGGTGGAGGAGATGGAAACCACCATTTTCTAATATTGTTTCAGCTGAAGAGTCTTAAGTAGTTCCATCAAGTTCAGGCAACACTTACTGATGTCAGACTTTATGCAGAGCATTCTGCTTGCCTCTGAGCCAGCTGGTTGTAACCAAACCCTAGGTTGCGGGGGCACATGAACTACGTCACTGAAGTACCAAGTAAAATTTACTTAACAGATGATGAAATAATTCATTCTGGTAAAGTTATGGCTCAAATTTTTTCCCTAACAATGTGCTGCTATAACAGAAGTCAGTAGGAAAATTGGATTTTATAATTTTATAATAATCCACCTTTATAATACAAATTTTAGCAGGGAAAAACAATGGGTCAAAAAGCTGAAGTGAAAACGGCTGGAATTTCAACATATTTCCTTGCCACATAGAAAAGGGAGTATCACTCTGGCTCCTGTCTTTAAAAAGGAAGGCTGAGATTTTCAAAGCAGTTTCAGTTTTTTTTTTTTCCTTTGGATGCACCATGCAGCTTGTAGGATCTTAGTTCCCTGACCAGGGATCAAATCCAGGCCCTCAGCAGTGAAAGGGCAAAATTCCTGAAACAATTTCAACTTTTTGATTCCTAGGATGTTTTACAAATATGAGACATAAAGACCCATCCCCATCCCCACAAATAATTTGAGTCCTTGTCATAAAAGGAGTATTGTCAACGCTTTACATGTGAGAGGACAGTGGCACAGACAGCCTAAACAATGGCTTAAGAGGTTTTCAGAACAACCATATTTCGGATGGCTGCAAACATGAATGCTGGAGGAAGACAGATGTTGCAACTGTGGCGATACAAGGGTTCCCAAAGTCTGGCTGCATCCTAGCCTCATTTCCCGTCTGGCTAGCCATACACTCCAGTTACCTAAGTTTTCACGCTCTGTGCCTTTGCATATACTGCTTCCACTGCCTAGAATGCCGCTCTTCCTTTCCCCAGCCTGCTGCCCTGTAGGAGCTTGCTTCGGTCACCTCGTGTGGCCCTTCCTCACACCATTCTCTGTGTCCTGCTGTACTTGGTGCGTGTCTCTGCTGTGAATATTTTAAAACCAGACTCCTCCACTAGACTGACACTTACTAGAGCAAAATATTATCTTTAAATATGCTTCAGCACTTGTGCAGTGACTGGCATATAGAGGTGATTAATGACTTTCTTTTGAGTAAAGAAATGCTAAATAGACTTTTATTGGCTGGGGCTTAGGAAAATGGGAACTCTTCAGAAAATTCCACTTGAAGAAACCCAGGATTCTGTTTGAAAGTTCTCATTTTTCTAGTAGGAATGTATTTATTAAATACCTGTTATGTGTGTCATACACTGTGGGTAGTACTTCACATGCAGTATTAAATCACAGCATTCCTATGTGATAGGTATGACTGTCATTGTCATTTTATAGCAAGGAATTTGTCTAAGGATACATACCTAGTGAGTAAGATAGTTGAGACCAGAACCCCAGTCCTTCTAACTAAAAATTCCATGTTCTTCCATAAATGGCCCAGAATTCCCAAAGCAATCTTGAGAAAAAAGGACAAACAGGAGGCATAATCCTCTCAGACTTCAAATAATACTACAAAGCTATAGTAATCAAAACAGCATGGTATTTGTACAGAAACAGACATATGGATTAAAAAATAGAACAGAATAGAGAGCCTAGAAATAAACCTACACACCTACTATCAATTAATCTTCCACAAAAGAGGCATGAATATACAATGGAGAAAAGATAGTCTATTCTGCAAGTGGTACTGGGAAAGTTGGATAATGGTATGTAAATCAATGAAGTTAAAATACACTCTCACACTATATATAAACATAAACTCAAAATTGATTAAAGACTTAAAATATAAGACATGGTACCATAAAATTCTTAACAAGAGAACATAGGCAAAACATTTTCTGAGTTAAATTGTACCAGTTTTCTTAGATCAGTCTCCCAAGGGAACAGAAACAAAAGCAAAAATAAACAAGACCTAGTCAAACTTACGGAGAAGGCAATGGCAAGCCACTCCAGTACTCTTGCCTGGAAAATCCCACTGATGGAGGAGCCTGGTAGGCTGCAGTCCGTGGGGTCGCTAAGGGTTGGACATGACTGAGAGACTTCACTTTCACTTTTCACCTTCACACATTGGAGAAGGAAATGGCAACCCACTCCAGGGTTCTTGCATGGAGAACCCAGGGATGGGGGAGCCTGGTGGGCTTCCATCTATGGGATCACACAGAGTCGGATATGACTGAAGTGACTTAGCAGCAGCAGCAGCAGTCAAACTTAAAAGCTTTTCACACAGCAAAGGAAACCATAAACAAAACAAAAAGACAACCTACGGACTGTAGAAAATATTTGCAAATGATGTGACTAACAAAGGCTTAATTTCCAAAATATACAACACCTCACTAACAAAAACAAAACAAACAACCCAATGAAAAAATGGGCAGAAGCCCTAAACAGACATTCCTCCAAAGAAGAGAGATGGCTAACATGCACATAAAAAGATGTTCAACATCACTAATTATTGCTGCTGCTGCTAAGTCACTTCAGTCGTGTCCGACTTTGTGTGACCCCATAGATGGAAGCCCACCAGGCTCCCCTGTCCCTGGGATTCTCCAGGCAAGAACACTGGAATGGGTTGCCATTTCTTTCTCCAATGTGTGAAAGTGAAAAGTGAAAGTGAAGTCGCCCAGCCGCGCCCGACCAGTAGCGACCCCACGGACTGCAGCCTACCAGGCTCCTCCATCCATGGGATTTTCTAGACAATAGTACTGGAGTGGCTTGCCATTGCCTTCTCCGAGAAATACAAATAAAAACTACATTGAGGAAACACCTCACACCAGTCAAAATGGTCATCTTAAAAAGTCTACAAATAATAAATGTTAGAGGGGGTGTACAGAAAAGTGAACCCTCTTACACTGTCGGTGGGACTGTCAAATGGTGCAGCCACTACAGAAAGCAGTATAGAAGTTTTGACCCTGCAACCCTACTCCTGAGCATACATCCAGAGAAAAGTGTAATTCAAAAAGAAACATGCACCCCAGTGCTCACTGCAGCACTATTTACAATAGCCAAGCATAGAAACAACCTAAATGTCCATCAACAGGTGAATGGATAAAGAAGATGTGATACACAATACTATTCAGCCAGAAAAAGAAAGAAATAATGCCATTTGCAGATGGATGGACCTAGAGATTACTAAGTGAGATAAGTACTTCACATACTAAGTGAGCTAAGTCAGAAAGAGAAAGACAAATGCCATATGATATCACTTTATATATATATAGAATCTAAATGTGACAAATGAACTTATCTATGTAACAGAAACAGACTCACAGACAGAAAACAAACTTACAGTAACCAAAGAGGGGGCTGGGGTAGAGAAGGGATGGATGAGGAGTTTGGGGACTAGCAGATGCAAACTAACATATGTGGAATGGATAAACAATGGGGTCCCGTTGCATAGCATGTGCATGAACGCTAAATTGCTTCAGTCGTGTCCGACTCTTTTTGACCCTTATGGACTCCTCTGCCCATGGAATTCTCCAGGCAAAAATACTGGAGTGGGTTGCCATGCCCTTCTCCAGGGGATCTTCCCAACTCAGGGGAACTATATTCAGTATCCTGCGATAGACCATAATGGAAAAGAATATGAAAAAAGAATATATGCAAAGGTATAACTGAATCACTGTGCTGTATAGTAGAAATTAACACAATGCTGTAGATCATTATACTAAACAACTTTTTTTAAAAGTCTGTGTTCTTAACCACTATAGTATCAGAAACAAACAGAAAGACAAAAAGTAACCTCAAATGTACAAAACTATTGGACATTTAGGGCAAACCATGTACTTAAAATTTTTATTGCTGCTCCCAATCTTTATGTTTATTCCTTTTTCATTATTGTAATAATGCAATTTTTATTCTATTGCTTAACATTATTTCATTCACATTTTTCTTTGAAATTACACAGGTCATATCTGTTACTTTACCACTATGTTCCATGTAATAACTTAGTGACTTGCCAAAGTTTTCATAGCTAAATGTAAAGAAGTTGAAAACAAATTCTCTGAATTGCCTATCCAAAGTTGCTATCTTGGTCAGACACATGGCCTCTGATACTAGATATGAAAAAGACATTCTCTTTACCTAGTGCATCAGTTCAGCAGCAACATAACAAGATGAAAATGAGGTGCAAATTTCTTTGCTATTGTAAAATACTGAAGGAAGTTTTACTCTTGGAGATAAAATGAAAAATAGGAGAATCAAATTTTTTCTAAGTAGTGAGAAATGTTTTTAGTTTTCTCATTTTATAAGGAAGAAGGAAGTAATTCTCTCATTATCTTGACTGATAAAAGGTAGGTGAACAATGATTTCTTTCCATTTTCAGGTTGTAATACCCTTAAGTTATTTTATTGCTAGAAACGGAGATACTGAGGGACCAAAATACAAGCTGACCACCAAACAAGGTACGGAGATAAATTACGTGGAGATTTTTGTGTGTGTGTGTGTGTGTGTATATATATATATATATAAATGAAATTCTAGATAACCAGTTATCTAGAACTTGGTTATCATGGAGGTGATTTTGTTCTTTGAAGCTCGTCTATTCATTCATGTAGTTATACAAAGCAATTAGTTTTCAAAGATTTACTTCTAAGGTAAGAAGTATTCTCCTATCGAAAGTCACTGAGCCTTAGTAAGAACAAAGGCTCCACACATAACAAGAAATTATTCAGAATCATATAGCAGTGCAATTTTGAGAATTAAAGGCGGGCAGGCAAGAAGCATACTTAAAGTATGAGAAGAAAAATTTAAAAAAAAAAAAAAAAGAAAAGATTCTGGCAAGATAAAGAACAGAAAGTGAGGTATCTTGAGAAAGATATAGAAAGGAATTTAGGAGGGGAAAAACGAAGATTAAGAGGGCCTGAGAGAAATGAGAGATGAATAAAGAAACACAGACTGGAAGAGTGTTAAATGCAATAAGGATTTTTGTTTTTACGACTTCACACATAGCAGACAATAAATGTTTATCTAACAAAAATAAAAGTGAAGGAACGGAAAGTTTAACAAAAAGATTCTATGGTTCACATGGTTATGGGTTCAGAATAAACAACGTAAACTCATTTCTTCTGGAGTTTAGCTAATTTAATTAACTTCTTAATTCTTGTTTTAAAAAACAAACTTTGAAATAGATGATCTTTAGGGTCTTTTCCTTATTCTCTGCACAAATGGTGACTAAATACAATCAAATGAAATCATGGGAAGGTTCTTAAACGTTGCTTAAACCAAATCAGTGGTCAGCAGATGCAATTTATATATTTTTGTATAACAAAGGCAAAACAGTCCCCTTATTGTTCACGTGATACGAGTTGTCATTTAAAGAAACATCTGGATGGGTCTCAATCTCTCGGAAAAGCAACATTAGGAAAGCACTTATAAGCATTTCTGCTCCAAATTTTTTTCTGGCTAGGTATAATCTTACTGAAATGAGCAGGGTCTCTTAATCCACGGTTATCTGTGTAGTATGAATGACACCAAATGATACTGGAATCTACCCTACACAAGGATACAAAAGGATACTGCTAAAGAGGAAAAGTTGATTATTTTTCCCTTTCACAAAGTAATAGGATTCTCCTCAAGAGATAGAGTGTTTTTTTTTTTAAATGATGGAAATTTTTACTAGGAGAACAAGCAGTTATTTCTCCTTTTTTTATGGTAATTAGGAAACTGTCTCAAACTATATAAAGCCAAGCAAAATAAAAACATTAAAAGAAAATGTGGCTTCATGAAGTGAAGGATGTAGTGGAGAAGACTTCTGTGTAACAAATTTTTAAATTGCACAGTGGTCATTAAAAGTAATAAAAGGATAATGGGAAATGGCACCATGAATATAGGGCAGGTTAACATCATTTGAGATTACTGTAGAAGAACACAGACGAAACAAGTCTTCCAGAACCGCTTCAAGTTTGAACCTATGTGACCCTCTCTATTTTATTTATACATACAAAAGTGCGCACTATATATCATCAAAATTCAGCATATTTCAGAGTCAGAAGACTAGGAAAAGGAATGTTCCCTGCAGGCCGGGGTTTTGATGACTGGCAAAATACTAGCAAGCTTGTACTGCAATTTTTGAGCCACACCCAGTCTGCAGTTAAATATAGAACTCAGTTTCTGGAACTATTGGTCTTCCTAACCTTCATAGTCCAAGTACTTACTGAAAAAATTAAAAGTAAAAAGGAGAAAGGAAAGAGACTGAAACCAAAATCCAAGTACTAATAAACTGTCCTGGGAAGAATTCCAAAATGCTGTAAAGACCAAGGGAATTAAATTACAGAAACCTCAAGCAACATTCTAGAAACACACTTTTCAAACATATTTGTCTCTTCTATGCTAATTCTCCCAGGATGTACAATAGACTTATATAAAATGCACTTGTGTACTAGAGCCAGGTCTCCGCTTCAGATTTCACATTCAGGCTGTATAACATGTCAGCTTAATAGCAGTGACAGCAAATTTAGAGCTAAGACTTAATTTTGTTATGTTATAGTATTGTGGCTAAGAAGTTATTTTTGTTCCTAAAGAGGAACTTTTATCTGAAGAAATGATTTTCAGATTCTTAAATTTGAGGGGAAGAGACATTCTTAAGCTGAAATTTTTAATACTGATTCTTTGCCTGTTGGGGAGAATAATTTGGATTAATTTTCTGAAGTTGTTTTGGAGACTGATAAAGGTTACCAGTACTCTTGCCTAGAAAATCCCATGGATGGAGGAGCCTGGTAGGCTGCAGTCCATGGGGTCGCTACGAGTCAGACATGACTGAGCGACTTCACTTTCCCTTTTCACTTGCACACATTGGAGAAGGAAATGGCAACCCACTCCAGTGTTCTTGCCTGGAGAATCCCAGGGACGGGGGAGCCTGATGGGCTGCCCTATATGGGGTCACACAGAGTCGGACACGACTGAAGTGACTTAGCAGCAGTAGCAGCAGCAAAGGTTACAGCAACAAAAAATGTTTTCCTTCTAATTTCAGAGGGTTCTGGGCTTAAGTAATGATTTTGTTTTATAATAGCTCACTGAAGATGAGCATGAAAAAAATCTAAAAGGAACAAAAAACAAATCATAGGTGTATTGTTTCTATAAAAAAAAATACATGAAACAGTCTTAATTACAAACACACACAGAGAGATTCATTTTGCCTTCATTTTCTTGGACACACCCAGGTACAGACTTATCATTCGGTTACTCTTGATGAAAAATAACAGCAGGAAGTAATTCATAAACATATATCTGACTCCAAAGAGGGTACTATTGCTTCTACACATCCCAGGGTGCTCTTATTTATTTCTGTGTCTAGTCAAAGCTTTCTTCAAGTTGTTGCTGCTCTATCTTGGTTAACTGGGCTGAAAAACCTATATAAGGCGACTCAAGATTTCTTTCACCTTTCTCCCTACTGTGCCAGAATAGGCACAGCAGTCAGGTCTGGCTCTTTTGTGTCTCAGTCAAATATCCAAACACTCTGAAGACACACCTGCTTCTAAACCTGAAAGAATCCCCAGACCCAAAGGCAGAAAGGTTAAAAGGGAAAGAGTCATCACATGCTCTGCTTTTGGGCCACAAGGGCTTCACAGCTTCTGACCATCAACTCTAAAGACACTTCAGGTCTACTCCATCCATCATCCTCTACGTCTTCACCCTCAAACATATCCATCCGCTACATCCCTAGCACTCTGCCTCATACCTCTGTTGAATGGACGAACAGAGGGAAAGTTAGGTTTGCTGAATAAATCACATTTGAGTCTCACATTATGTTATTTGTATCTGTAGGGATTTCAGACTTATGATACAGATGATGCTCTTTTCCTTTGTGAATATGTAAACCACTTGAGGCAAGCCTGGCTCAGTGCTAGCACACAACAGACGCTCTATAAATAAATGATTGAAAGAATATCAGTCAATTATCTAATTCTATTTTGTCCATCAAAATCTTAGTCAAGTCCCCCTGTTATTTTTTTATAACAAAAATCTTTATGACTACAAAAATTTCAAAACTACACAATTACAATATTACCATGAACTCCCATGTACCTATTACCCAGCTTCAACAATTATCAATCATTTCTTCATTTTTGTTTTATCTCTTCCCATTTATAATCTCCATAAAGCTCCTAAGCAAGGAAGGTTGCATCACACGTTAATCTAGTAGCATCAGACTTCAGAATTAACAAAGGTCAAGTCCACGTATTAAAAACAATCAGTGTACACCCAAATAAAAATATACCCCTCTTAGTTAATAAGGAAAACTCAAATCTATGGGAAGCACTGTCTAAGTTCTACATGTGGCCAGGCCACTTATTAGCTTTGCGGCCCTGGGAAGATATTCAACCTCTTAAGAGCCCTGGTTGCCTCAGTAGAAAAAGAAGAAACCAGGACTGTTATGAGACTTAAATGTGGAGGATAAATATATGTGAAACTCCCAATATTGTGCTAAATAACCTTTTTTTAAAAGCTATATACCCCAAAATTCACCCACTTTAATTGTACAGTTTAGTAGCTTTTAGTATATCCAGAGTTATGCAAGCATTATCACAATCAGTTTTAGAAATTTTCATCACCCTAAAAGGAAACCCAACACTCCTTCCTTAGTCTTCATCCTCCCCCACAATGTCCCTAACCTCCCCTGCCCTGGGAAACCACATATTTACTTTCTGTCTGTATATATATTTACTTATTCTGGGTATTTCACATAAACGGAATCATACAACACTGTCTTTTGTGACAAATATTTCTGGAACTAGATATTTTAAAAGTCAAATATGTGGTATAGACAATGCAATGAGGTCAGAGAAGTGGAAAAAGGCCAAAAACAGGTGATCTATCTATATATCTATGTCTATATCAGGGAAGCCCGTGTATTAATTATATCAGTATCTTTATTTAAGTCTATATAAATCTACTGTAAGGCAGGCACCATTAAGATATGTGCTCAGGACTATTAGTGAAGTGCTGCAGGGATGGTAAGGAGTAGGAAAACAGTCTGTATGTGTTACATACAAACGGCAAGGTAGTCAGTGAAGTCCTTCACTTGCCTTATTTAAATGGGAAGAAAGATCACTGGGTGACAGGATGGGGAGACTGCAGAGAGAACAAAGTGTGAAATAAACGGTTTAGAAGAGTGGGAAAGAATGAACCAGGAAGCTAGAGTATGACTGTCTGGCAGAATTAGAGATCCACTGAAGGTTCATGGTCATGGATTTCAAATGAGATCAGTCAGAAGGGTTTTAAGTCTTTCTGCAGCCATATTTAGCTCTTCATAACTCTTTTCAAAATGCAGACACAGTATAAACGAAGACACAGAAACAGAAAAGATGAATGTATAAACGGTACATTCTGACTTATGGCTCGATCTGTATCTATTCCACTGATGACCCCTGAATCTCCATTTCTAGTGCCACTGAAATCTGCTCATACAGAGATCTCGAGGTGATCTCACAGTCAGAGCTCTCAGTGGAAGGAATTTAGGTAGAATGAGAATATGTGTTCAATACTGCTTATGAGAAAGGCATTCTACTATGTGTTTTACATAAATTATCTCACTTGACTCTAATAACCAACTTCATTTTACAGAAAACTGAAATTTCCAAAGATTAATATAAGGTGAAAATGGGACTAAACCATAAGTTTGTATGACTATCTATCATAGTACTTAATTCTTTTTATAAATATGGTGATGGGGGTTAAGAGACATTAAATGATTTGACCAAAGTCAAACTATTTTCTAATGGTACAGACGGTATCTTCCAGATAAATGCTCTTTGAGCATCACCACTGATAAATTATTTTATTTAAATATTTTATTACATTATTAAAGTATTTTATTACTTCCTATTCTGTTATCTCTATGTTCAATCTGTAACTAAGTTGTTAGGTAGATTTTTTCCTGAAATTTTTTTTCTGATATCTATTGTCTTCTATCTACTTTTCTTTCTTTTGCTTTAATATTATTAATTTGGGCCCTCATCACTGATGCATAGATTACCCTAACAGCCTCCAAATATCCCTCCTCAACCCATTTACATATAAGCTAGTCACTTTTTTCCTCTGAGGCACTTACATATATAAACTATATATAATAAAATTCCATAGTACAGAATTGTGAAGATTAAATAAATTCACTTATCATGCAAAATAATTATCAATAAGATCAATAATTATACACTGTAGAATCCTACAGTAAAATGTAAAGCAATTATTATCAAGATTTTTGAGGACAGATACTACAACTTAGATTTATTTTACCTTGGCTCTAGGTATATGGTATAAGTTCAAATACATACTTAGCTGGCTGATTTCTTGTCCATCTTCCATACTCCTATTAACATTATCTAACAGACCAATCTGATCAGGTACATCTCCTTTATGATAAAGCCTGAACACCAAAGCTATGGTTTAATTAAGCATGGTCTTATTTAATTATAGAGTGCATAGTACGATGAAGTCCTAAGCAGAGATGCTCCTGATGAAAAACCCTATGTTTGGCCGCAAAGAGTCTCCAACGTCATGCTGTCCTTTCTATGATTCTCAGACTGGTGAGTTTCTATTCATCACCCATCAAAATGCAGCCAAAATGTCACCACTTTGGTAAAGTCTTCCTGACTTTCTCTTCTGCTTGCCTGAGTCTCAAGACCCCACAAATTTAATCAACCATTTTCATGATAGCATTCATTCCTTAGTTCTATAATTATTTAGATGATAGTACCTCTCCACTCCAAGTTTGTGAGAAAATATATTTCTAGGCAACTAAAGATTTAATGAGAAGGGACTTCCCTGGTGGTCCAGTAACTAAGATTCTACACTCCCAATGTAGGGAGCCTGGATTCAATCCCTGGTCAGGGAGCTAGATCCCTTGTGATGCAACTAAGACCTGGTACAGTCAACTAAATAAATAAATAAAAATAGATGTTAAAAAAAAGAGTTAATGAGAGGAAAGATCAAACCAGTCAATCCGAAAGGAAATCAACCCTGAATATTCATTGGAAGGACTGATGCTGAAGCTCCAATACTTTGACCACCTGATATGAAGGGCTGACTCATTAGAAAAGACCCTGATGCTGGGAAAGACTGAAGGCAGGAGGAGAAGGGGATGACAGAGGATGAGATGGTTGGATGGTATAACCAACTCAATTGACTTGAGTTTGAGCAAGCTCTGGGAGATGGTGAAGGACAGGGAAGCCTGGTGTCTGCAGTTCAGGGGGTTACAAACAGTCGAACATGACTGAGCAACAACTACTTATTATGGGGGGCAAGCAGATATTGTGTGTCTCCTTACACGATGTAATAGGAAGAACAAAGCACCAGTTATATGCCAAAGAGCTGAACCAGAATCTAAGCAGGACTCAGTCTACAGAAAATATACGGTCATGTAATGAGACACTAAGGGGATGTAACTATCCAAATCTAAAATGTGGAAAATCAATAGGATAAAATACCTTGGTCTCTTTAACAAATAAACAGCAAGGAATTTGTGTGTGTGTCTATGTGTTTGTGTGTATAAAGCAACGGTTACAATTAAGCAACTCAGGAGACCGAATGGAGTGTGTAAAAAATACATGTTTAATGAAAAGATGAATGAATGAATGAATGCTAATTAGATAGAAAAGACCCATCAATAATGATGAATTATTCAATTTTGTACTTTGAAAAGCAGGGCCAGATGTGGAAAAGGATGCAAAAGCATAATAATTTTATATGTGAATTAGTGAAATATTTATGTTTCTATCATGGTCACAGAAAATTTTCTGAAATATTTTAATGGACTTAATGTTTGGGTTTTAATTTATATTTTGGATACGCCTTAAGATTTTGAGTAAAGAGAAAAATAAAAACAAATCATTATGGGTCAAATATTAATCATTATTTTTCTGTTGGAGATGAGATGCCGTTGGTCTGTACTAGAGAAGCCCATCAAACTTTTCTGTGATGATAGAAATGTTACATATCTGTGCTGTCTAAAACTATAGTCAGTAACCATACATGACTATGGGGTGCTTGAAATGTGGCAAGTGTGACTAAGGAACTGAATTTTAAACTTTTAGAAGTTTATATGATTTAAGTCTAAATAGCCACAGCTGGCCACCATCAGAGAGCACAGTTCTACATGAATATAGTTCTCTTTTCTATCTGCAATATTTTCCCCCTTCCTTTGAAAGTGATAGTAAAAGTTGCTCAGTCATGTCTGACTGTTTGAGACCCCCACGGACTACAGAGTCTATGGAATTCTCCAGGCCAGAATACTGGAGTGGGTAGCCTTTCCCTTCTCCACATGCCCCATTATAAGATCTTGAAGCACAATGTACCTTTCCTTTCATACATGTATTACAATTGCAATTTTACCTTGATTTGTATGATTATTTCATTAACTTCTGTCTCTCCAACCTGACTCTCTAGGAACAAGTTTACAATGTTCACCACTGTACTGCTGTCACTGCATTGACAAGAAAATATTTATCAAGTAAATGTTACTATTAGATAACATTGTATAGTTGAGTTTTTGTGATATATGAAGGCTTTACATTTCTCCTAGTTCCATGTGATTTGACCCCAAATTCAGATTGTCCTTTAACACGCATATAATATATATACGAAAAGAGAGGGAACCATGAACCCCCAGGCAAACATCACCCAACTGTAAGAATCAGTAATTTACTGATACCACTCCTGCTTTGCACACACCCTTGTCCCTATCTTTATGCTTTGCGTTATTCTGAGGTAAATCCCAGATATCATTTTATCATATTATTATAATACATTTCAGTACATGTTTCTAAAAGACAAGAACCTATTGTTTATAAATGCAGCACCATTTATATATAAGCAACCATTATCATAACTGAAACAAGAATCACCATTTATCCAGTCAGGGTTCAAATTTCCTCACCTGGCTGAAGTTTTTTTCTTTTAAACACTTGAAGAAACTGAGTTATTATGCTTAGGTTCTCTCACGTCATGAATCTGGTTGACTTCAATCTCCATGGTATTGATTAACAGAACTTTGTTCCATATTTCCCATAAACCTGGAGCTGGATCTAGAGATGTGATTTGATTCAGTTTCAATTTTGTTAGAAGAATACTCCATAGGTGGTGTTGTTAACATCCTCTAAGAGGTACATAATGCCTGGTTATCTATTTCTATGGGATGTTAGCCACTATCAATGATCACGGTCAGATTATTTCCTTCGGAGTTTGCAAAATAATGAAACTCTAATCATTCCTTTTTCATTTATTAGCTGAAATCCTTCCTCAGGGAAAAACTTTTAAATCAAAGTTCATATGTGCAGAGCAGGTTATATTCTCCATGCCTTCAAATATTTAGTTGGGTCACTAATTCTCTAGGTGTGATTGGTAATTTTTTTAGTATTATTATTACAAACAGATTTTTAATCAGTTTGATGAGCTTCAATATTATAATTGTTATTATTGCAAGTGTTCAAACTATTCCCTTCTTTGGACAATGGGAGTCTCTTCAAGTTAGCCCCTGAGTTCTTTTGATATCACTCACTTATCTGCAGTAGCCTTCTTGCTTTAACACAATGTCCAGTCTCATCATCGTATTTCCTGCCCCAGGCTTGGAATCAGACATTTCTCCAAGTAGTGCTAATGGTATTTAGACCACAACTTGGGCCCCAGGCATGCTTAATTTCCACTAGGTTGATCGCTGTCTACAGGCCTTTTGAGTAGGTACAGATGAGAAGTAACATACCCCCTCCCACTTTTTTTTCAAGAGAAAATGTAACTAATTCTTACTATTAATTATAATTCAAACTTAAGATTACAGGATTTTCCCATCAAAATTACAGCTGGCTTATTAAAAACTGACCCTAAAATTCATATGGAAATGCAAGGGACCCAGAATAGCTATAATAATTTTGCAGAAGAAGAAAGCAAAGTTTATCAATACTATAATGCAAGAGTTACAAATAGGTTATAAGACTAGACATATATAGATAAATGGAATAGAACTGAGAGTCCAGAAACACACTCTCACATACATAGTCAATTGATTTGACATGAGAGCATGCCAAGACTATCAATGGAAAAAGAAAAGTTTTTTCAACAGCGCTGGATGGCTCACATGTGGAAGAATGATGCTGAGTCCCTACTTCACATCATACACAAAAAGTAACTCAAAATGGATCAAAGGCAAATACAGGTCTTAAAGGTAAAACTCTTGGAAAAAACACGGGAATAAATTTTGGAGACTTTGATTTAGTACAGTCTCCCTAGATAAGACAATGCATACAAAAAAATAAACTGGAGTTCATCAAAACTAAAAACTTGCATGCTTCAAAGGTCATTATATCTAGTATGTGAAAAGACCACCCACAGACTGGGAGAAAATATTTGCAAACCATATATTTGATAAGGGACTTGCATGGAGAATACATAAAGAAATTTTACAATTCAATATAAAAAGATGACACGAGGATTTTCCTGGCAGTTCAGTGGTTAAGACTCGCACTTCTACTGCAGGAGGCACAGGTTTGATTCCTGGTCAGGGAACTAAGATCCTGAAGGCCACAACTAAAGGTTCTGCATGCCTCAACTAAGACCAGGCACAGCCAAAACAAATAAAAATTTTCAAAAATGTGCAAAGGATCTAAACAGACATTCCTCCAAAAATACACAAATAGCCAATAAGCATATGAACATATACTCAACATCATTAGCTAAGGAAACACAAATCAAAACCACAATGAGATTATACCTCACACACACTAGGAGGACTATAACCAAATATACAGATAATGTGTTGACAAGAAACTGGAACCATCATATGGTGCTGGGTGAAATGTAAAATGGTGAATCTGTTTTAGGAAAACAATATGGCAGTTCCCCAAAATGGTGAAAACAGAGTTACCATTTAACCAGCAATTCTGCTAGTACACAAGTTATGTTCAAGGCAGCATTATTCAAAATAGTTAAAAAGTGGAAACAACCCCAAATGTCCATTAACTGATAAATGAATAAATAAAATATGGTATAGACAGAGGCAGAGAAGGCAATGGCAAGCCACTCCAGTACTATTGCCTAGAAAATCCCATGGATGGAGAAGCCTGGTTGGCTGCCGTCTGTGGGGTCACTAAGGGTCGGACACGACTGAGCGACTTCACTTTCACTTTTCACTTTCACACACTGGAGAAGGAAATGGCAACCCACTCCAGTGTTCTTGCCTGGAGAATCCCAGGGATGGGGAGCCTGGTGGGCTTCCGTCTATGGGGTCGCACAGAGTCGAACACGACTGAAGTGACTTAGCAGCAGCATAGACAGAGGACAAGATGGTTGGATGGCATCACTGATTCAATGGACATGAACTTGGGTAAACTCCCGGACATGCTGAGGGACAGGGAAGCCTGGCATGCTGCAGTCCACGGGATTGCAAAGAGTTGGACACCACTTGGTGACTGAACAACAACAACACATATACTTCAGGTATCAGTCGGCAATAAAAAGGAATGAAATACTGACACTGAAGACACTACATTAAGTGAAAGAAGTGTCACACAGGCCACACATTGTAGGATTCCATTCATAGGAAATATCCATAACAGGCAAATCTATATACAGGGAAAGAAGACTAATGGTTACATAGATTTGGAAGGGCCTGGGACGGGGAGAAGGAATGAGTGACAGCTATTGGGTACAGGGTTTTTTGGGGGATAAAGAGAAGGTGCTAAAATTGATTATGGTGATTGACGGTTACCTAACTGTAAATGTACTAAAAAGCACTGAATTGTGCACTTGAAACAGGTGAATCATATTTAAACAAGACTTTTTTTTTAAATAACATTAATGATTACTTGTTTTTTCTATACCGACATCTGTATCTAAATAGAAATATTATCTGAATAACAATATTAATATGACCAAAATTAGTAAAAACAGTGACATTTTTGCAATTCTTTTTATTTCTAAGCTGTATCCCACCTAGGAAGCATACTCAAAATTGTGCAGTATAAAGTCACTTGATAAATATCCTGAGTGTCTAAGTCATCAATTTATACACACACTAGGTCTGTTGGTTTCATTAGTTATTTTTTTTCAGGGATCACCTTTTCCCCCTCATTTCAATTTAATCTTGTTTTATAATTGTAAAAAATATTTAAATGGTTACAATGTTAAAAGAAGGTATATTCAGAGAAGTTCAGGTTCTATCCTTATTCCTTCCAGTCTGTTTTCTCTTCTCCTATTCGAAATCATTTTATCTATTTCATGGTTTATTCTCTCATCTAAAAACATATTATAAGCAAATACATAAACAAACCGTAAGCAAATATATAAGTGATAGCATAGTATATACATTTGATACTGCCTCTTTACAAAAACATTATATCCTGAATATCACTATCATATAGAGAATTATCTATTCTAATAACTGTAAAAATGCAAAAAAAAAACCCTTTCAAATACTTAACAGTGATAGTACAGATGGACACACTATGGTTTTCATTCTATGAAGAGAAAAATTTCCTCCTTTTTTCAGCTGCATAGCACTTCATTAGGTAAGCCCGGATAGCCAACATATGGATGTACCACATAATTTATTCACCCAGTGCACCAAAAGACATATTGGTTGAATTCAGTATTTTGATATTATTCCAACATATATCTTTGGGATAATTTTCTAGAAGTTTACCTTTGGGATAATTTTTTATAAGTGGGAGTGCTGAGTTAAAGAGCAAACCCATGGGTAATTTTCCCTAATACTGGCAAATTCCTCTCCATGGAAGTTGTTCCATTTTGCATTCCCACAGGCAATGCATAAGTGCCCATTTCTCTGCAGCTCAAAGAACAGAAAACACTGTGGAACTGTTGAATTTTTGCCAATGTGACAGGAGAATAATGGCAGTTATTAACATCAGTGTAATTTTAATTTCTCTCAATGAGTTAAACATCTTTTCATAAAGTGTAAGAGCCAGTTGTATTTGTTTTTCTGCTGATATCTCTAGTTCATTTTTCTATAGAGTTGTCGGTATTCTCTCTCTTTTAAAAGTTCTTTATACTTTAGGGACAATAATAAACAGCAAGTATTTTATCCAATTTTTCTTTTATTTTACTTTGTTCATGGTTTTTTTCTGCCCCCAATTTTTCTTGTAAGTTATGTAATCCTATTGCTTTTGGATTTTGAATCTTAAGAAAAAGTTCACCATTTCTAGGATATGGGTGAATCATTCATGTTTTCTTCTATTATTTACATAGACTCACTTTTTTGATTCACTTGAAATTTATCTTAGTGTATGAGGTGAAGAATGAAATATTTTTTGACTTGTACTAATATATTTGAGTAAGGCTGGTACTTTGCTGGCTTTATAGTCTTTGCATATGTATTTATTCACCCATTTGGTCTAGGAAAAACAGTCAGGAACTGCTCTAAGGCTAGGGAATTTTATATTCTGTGTTAGAAAATAAAAAGCTCCATTTTCACAGAAAGAAAATCATACTATGACCTTCTGTACTGCTGCTATTAAAAACTTTCAAAGGCTTCTTGCAATTTTTAAACTACTGGAATAAACTACATCATACTTTCTTACTGCTGTGTCAGGTACGATAAAATTAAACCAAAGATAACTGATTCCTGGATTCAGTTCAGTCAGTCAGTTCAGTCGCTCAGTCGTGTCCAACTCTTTGCGAACCCATGAATCACAGCACGCCAGGCCTCCCTGTCCATCACCAACTCCCGGAGTTCACTCAAACTCATGTCCATCGAGTCGGGGATGCCATCCAGCCATCTCATTCTCTGTCATCCCCGTCTCCTCCCACCCCCAATCCCTCCTAGCATCAGACTCTTTTCCAGTGAGTCAACTTGTCGCATGAGGTGGCCAAAGTATTGCAGTTTCAGCTTTAGCATCAGTCCTTCCAATGAACACCCAGGATTGATCTCCTTTACAATGGACTGGTTGGATCTCCTTGCAGTCCAAGGGACTCTCAAGAGTCTTCTCTAGCACCACAGTTCAAAAGCATCAATTCTTCGGCGATCAGCTTTCTTCACAGTCCAACTCTCACATCCATACATGACCACGGGAAAAACCATAGCCTTGACTAGACGGACCTTGGTTGGCAAAGTAACGTCTCTGCTTTTTAATATGCTACCTAGGTTGGTCATAACTTCCAAGGAGTAAGCGTCTTTTAATTTCATGGCTGCAATCAGCATTCGCAGTGATTTTGGAGCCCAAAAAAATAAAGTCTGACACTGTTTCCACTGTTTTTCCATCTATTTCCCATGAAGTGATGGGACCAGATGCCATGATCTTTGTTTTCTGAATGTTGAGCTTCAAGCCAACCTTTTCACTCTCCTCTTTCACTTTCCTCAAGAGGCTTTTTAGTTCCTCTTCACTTTCTGCCTTAAGGGTGGTGTCATCTGCATACCTGAGGTGATTGGTATTTCTCCCGGCAATCTTGATTCCAGCTTGTGCTTCTTCCAGCCCAGCGTTCCTCATGATGTACTCTGCATATAAGTTAAATAAGCAGGGTGACAATATACAACCTTGACGTACTCCTTTTCCTATTTGGAACCAGTCTGTTGTTCCATGTCCAGTTCTAACTGTTGCTTCTTGACCTGCATACAGGTTTCTCAAGAGGCAGGTCAGGTGGTCTGGGATTCCCATCTCTTTCAGAATGTTCCACAGTTTATTGTGATCCACACAGTCAAAGGCTTTGGCATAGTCAATGAAGCAGAAATAGATGTTTTTCTGGAACTCTCTTGCTTTCTCCATGATCCAGCGGATGTTGGCAATTTGATCTCTGGTGCCTCTGCCTTTCCTAAAACCTGCTTGAATATCTGGAAGTTCACGGTTCACAAATTGCTGAAGCCTGGCTGGGAGAATTTTGAGCATGACTTTACTAGCGTGTGAGATGAGTGCAATTGTGCGGTAGTTTGAGCATTCTTTGGCATTCCCTTTCTTTGGGATTGGAATGAAGACTGACCTTTTCCAGTCCAGTCCTGTGGCCACTGCTGAGTTTTCCAAATTTGCTGGCATATTGAGTGCAGCACTTAAAATTTAGGTTAAAAAGTGAAAACTAAGATTAAACAGGAGCCTCACACAGGATAATTGCTCAATGTCTTTTCAGGTGAAATTTAATCAGTGATTTTTGTGGCCAGTTCTTGCTGCCTTGGGAAAACACAAATCGCAAAGCTTTCAAGGTTCAATTCTGAAAATGTATTAGCAATATCACCCATTATTATTAATGTTAACAATTTTTTAATTAATCCTTCTTCAAACTAACATTATGTGATAAATGGATACTGGTATCTTTGTTAAGGGGACAACTGACCGAAACTGCCCACTCTGGCCAGGCAAGACAGCAGCTACTTGCATGAACTATCTTACCAACAGGAGGTCCTGGTAAGGAACATGGAACTAACAAGCTACCATGAACCAGAAGAATTCAGGAAAGGTCAAAAGGAGAGAGAAAACGCCGGTCCATATGTCCTACCAACCTCCCAGAATCCTCCTCCCTAGAATCCATCTTGCACCACCAGGAAGGAACCTGAGTCAGAGTGATTGGCCAGAGATAGTCTGGACACTAACCTCATCACCATAAAACCTGAGACTATGAGCCACGTGACAGAGCAGTTCTCCTGGGTTCCCTAATCCTCCTGCTCTCTACCTGGGTGCCCCTTCCCAATAAAGTCTCCTGCTTTGTTAGCACGTGTATTTCCTTAGACAATTCGTTTCCAAATATTAGACAAGAGCCCACTTACAGGCCTTGGAAGGAGTCTCCCTTTCTGCAACATCTTCACGAAAAAATTTAACTCTCAATCAATAAAACAATCAGTACTTATACCAAATAGAAACTAATACAACAGCTATTTTGCTATCAAGAGGAAAACGTAAAATATTGGAAATAATTCAAGTTAGATATTATTTAAAGGCATGTCTGTTATGTGATAAATTCTGAAGGAATTTTTTAGAAGGATCAAAATTTCTAAATGAGAAAAACAGAGGAGATTGTAAATGTCATGTCTTTGGTACAACAAAGTCTCACTCTTTCACTTTAAGCACTCAAGCCTATAAAGATTGTTATTCAATAAATGCCTTCTTTCTGATCTATAACAGAGTCAGGAAAGGAACAGATGATATAACATAAATGGACCTCTACAGTTTCATTTTGCCTACTGGGTCCAACCTTCTCATTAAGAAAGGCAGGAAGAGAGATGGCAAAAGTCCTAGACTGCATATAATTCACCTCTGGCTGTGGAAAAACCACCTTTTAGTGATAATGAAGCTAAAGCTCAGAATCTGTGACCTGAACAGTTTCACAGCTGGTTAACAGCAAAGCCAAGATCAGGCTCCAGGTCTTCTGACTGAGTCAAATGTTCTTTTCAGTATACCATTCAATTGGCCAGAGTAGACAGTAGGAAAAAAATGTGAAGTGGGCTCAGTGTAAGTATGTATATGCTTAGAAGTTAAATTTAAACATTCAATTCCATTCTATTATTTAAATTATTGAGAAATCACAATATGAAAAAGTTCAATGCTTTTCACTTCTGCCTAATATATTCTTTTTCTCTACATCTTAATCTTGGGAGATAAATACTTTTCTAATAGACAATTATTACCTTACTACATACAAAAACTGTCCATCAAACCAAGACTCTATAAATATTATTTACAGGTAGGAGATGAAAAGGATAATTATACTATAGGATCCACCTTAAATATACTGAACATTTCATCAGTTCAGTTGCTCAGTCGTGTCTGACTCTGCGACCCCATGGACTGCAGCACACTAGGCCTCCCTGTCCATCACCAACTCCTGGAGTCTACTCTCAAACTCATGTCCACTGAGTTGTTGATGCCATCCAATCACCTCATCCTTTGTCGTCCTTCTCCTGCCTTCAATCTTTCCCAACATCAGGGTCTTTTCAAATGAGTCAGTTCTTCGTACCAGGTGGCCAAAGTATTGGAGTTTCAGCTTCAGCATCAGTCCTCCCAATGAATATTCAGGACTGGTCTCCTTTAGGATAGACTGGTTGGATCTCCTTGCAGTCCAAGGGACTCTCAAGAGTCTTCTCTAACACCACAGTTCAAAAGCATCAATTCTTCAGCTTAGTGCCGAAGAACATTTCATAACCACATTTAATTAACTTACATAATTTCAAATGATAAGACTAAAGCTAAGGTCAAATTAGAGTTTATAAAGTATTGAGTAGCTACTATGGATCAGGAACTGGTGCTAGAGTCAGAGGACATGAAATCAAAGTCAAAAACATGTACTTCTAGCCTTTGGGACAAAGTTCCTTCAGGCTGTACTCCTTATCAAAAAAAGTTAGGTTTCAGTGGCCTCCTACACAGTTATTCAATATTTTTTATAAAAATAAGACTTCAAGGAGTTTTTCTACAGTATAATACAAAGATCTAAACTCAAAAAACTTTTAAAGTTTCTTAAATCACTGAGGACACAAATTACATTAAGATATGCTAACTATAGTTTTATGAATTCTCAATGGTAAGATTAATAATATTTCAATAATACAGCACTTATTCTACCTCAAAATAATCTGAGAGAATCTAGATCTCAAATTACTTGTTAGAAATGAAGGGTCCACATCTACATCTATCCCAAGTTTCTCTTTCCTCACTTTGGGAGATTGCTCCTAGGAAAAGGAGACAGGTACCTTTCCATGACAGCCAGACACTCCTTTCTCCAGGTAAATCGACTGCCTCGCCGTAGTCGGAAGGTGCCAGACGTGGCTGAGACTGGGGGAGGAGTTTGTCTCCACTCCGGGTCCTCTATTGGAATGGGTGCTGGTCTCATACTTAGCGTAGCCCCTGAAAATAAACAAGATACTTTTTTTGTAAATATCTTGTAATTTATGAAAACCAGCATGACAAATATATTATGAAATCAACAACTGACTTTTGCCCCTTCACTGGAACTTGCAGGCCCTATACATTTGATACTTATATTTAAAAAAATTATTTGACCAAAATAAAAATCTCAGGAGACAAAAACTCTTCCTTAGAAAAAAAAACCCCATCATTAATTGTCATTTTTTTTTCAGTAGTCATTTGTCTTTTATTTTTGTTTATGTCAACAAAGCTCAAAATCTCTCTCTTCGGGGAAAAAGGATATATGATTTTTTGGCCCAGTGACAGTCAGAGAATCTTCTGAAAAAATTTTCTTGAGATTCCTACTTGACGGTTTTAATCTTTCTGACCAATATACCCTACACGTTCAGATCCTTTTATTACCATTTAAAAGGCTTCGGGTTGCTGAGAAAATGGAACCACTTGAAACAAAGTATGCAGGTAGGAGATGAATTTAAGATAACCCTAACTGTTGTTCCCTGGTGGCTCAGTCAGTAAAGAGTCTGCCTGCAACGTGGGAGACCTGTGTTCAATCCCTGGGTCGGGAAGATTCCCCTGGAAAAGGAAATAGCAACCCACTTCAGTATTCTTGCCTGGAGAATTCCATGGACAGAGGAGCCTGGTGGGCTACAACTCCAAGGGGTCACAGAGTCAGACACAACTGAGTGACTAACACACACAATTGTTGCAAACATTTTTTTAAAAAAGCCAAATATAGTATCAGAAAGAGATATTTGATGCTTTTAGTCTATTAACTAAATCAGATCTCCATAATTCTACCTATTAATGCTATATTATTTCTTACCTCTTGAATGTAATAAAACCTATGGAAAAAATGTACAATTGAGATATTTCACTAATTCAGACTAGTCTTTTCTCAACCTGAACTGCAATAATGCATGCATGAATGTATTTCTTTCTCCATAACCGTAATTATACTTTACTTATTATACCCTGCAATAAATATCACGGATAGTGTTTCTATTGTACTACACACAGATTTGTTGACATCCCCTTAATGGCTACATCATTATAGGCACTGTCTCATACAAATGTCCAATATTTTAACCAATCCTCATTTCCTCTCCAAACCTGCTGCCCTGCCATCTTTCCGTCCAAGAAAATGGTGTCCCTATTCTTCAAACTGCTCAGCTCAAACATCTCAGATTCACCTTGGACTCTGCTTTTTTACCCTACCTACTATAATATATATCTAATAAACAGGCAAATCCTATCAGTTTTATCTTCAAAATATATCCAGAATCAGACCAGTTTATATGACCTTCACTGCTCCCACGTTAGAGTAAGACAGCATCATCTATCCTAAACACAAATTCCTTGGATAGGTTCCAAGGATGGCCCTTCACAGTAAGTCACACCTCCTGGTAATCATGCCTTTGAATCTGGGTAGGTCCTGTGACACGCTGTGACAACAGAAAATGGAGATAGTTTGAGGCTAGGTCATAAGGGCTTCCCAGGTGGTGCTAGTGGTAAAGAATCCTCCTACCAATGCAGAAGATGCAAGAGACAGTGGGTTTGATCCTTAGGTAGGGAAGATCCCCTGGAACAGGAAATGGCAATCTACTCCAGCATCTTGCTTGGGAAATTCCGTGGACAGAGGAGCCTAGTGGTTACAGTCCATGAGGCTGCAGAGAGTTGGACATGAATGAACAACTACACAGCACAGGTCATAAGAAGCTTTGCAATTTCTGACTAGATTTCTTGGAATGCTGGTTCTGGAGGAAGTTGGCTGCTATATAAGAACTATGACTAACCTGAGACCACACTGTTTTAAGGAAGCCAAAGCCAGCCATATAGAGTGAAAGAGGCCCAGTCTGCTCCCAGCTGCTCCTGTGAAATCCACCCAGGCACCAGACATTTGAGAAAAAAAGCCAATTTGGACACCCTAGCTGAAGGAAATGGCAACCCACTCCAGTGTTCTTGCCTGGAGAATCCCAGGGACGGGGGAGCCTGGTGGGCTTCCGTCTATGGGGTCACACAGAGTCGGACACGACTGAAGTGACTTAGCAGCAGCAGCTGAAGCAGAAGCTATGCAGAGAGGATAGCTGACAGACAGAAGGCTCCAGACATATAGTCCCAATACAGTTGTGTGGTAATCAGCTTCAAGATGGCTCCTAAGGAATCCCACCTCCTTGTACTGACCATGTTGTACCAGGATTAGTTTATGTGACCAACAACATGTCATGAAGTGATGGCATCCACTGTTTGGGGATTAGACTACAGAATACATTGTGGTGTCTGTGTTGTTGTTCTGGCTCTTAGATCACTTGCTCAGGGGGAAACTAGTGGCCATGTAGTAAGAATACTCAGGAAGCCAATGGTGAGGTCCATCTGGAGGACCTGGAGTCTCTGGCCAATAGGCTGTAAGGAACTGGAGCCTGCAGGGACTCACAGGAGTGACCTTAGAAGTAGACTGTCTGTGGGGACTGTCCATGCTAACAGCTTGACTACAGCCTCATAAGCAACTCCTGAATTCCCAATCCACACAAATTGTGAGATAATCGATGCTTGATGAAGGACTGTTGCTAAAGCTGAAACTCCAATACTTTGGCCACCTCATGCGAAGAGCTGACTCACTGCAAAAGACTCTGATGCTGGGAGGGATTGGGGGCAGGAGGAGACGGGGACGACAGAGAATGAGATGGCTAGATGGCATCACCGACTTGATGGACATGAGTTTGAGTGAACTCTGGGAGTTGGTGATGGACAGGGAGGCCTAGCGTGCTGTGATTCATGGGGTCGCAGAGTCGGATACAACTGAGTGACTGAACCGAACTGAAACTGTGGGATAATTTGTTACACAATAAGATAGAACTAATAGAAGACATCACAACCATCTCTAGTTTCTCCAACACATTGAGTATTGTGTTACTAATCGTTCACATTTATAAATTTGGTAGGCAAAAAAAAATTCTAATGAAAAGATTTCACTATTAGTAAGAATGAAAATCTATTCCTATTTTCTGACAATTATTTAATATATCTTCTCTTGTGAACTTATATCTTTTGTCCTTCTTTCAAGTTATTCCTCTCACTGGCGTATAGATACCACACCAACTGCCATTCATACAGACTGCAACTGTTTTTTTCCAGTTTCTCTTTAGATTTTTTGTTTATGGTGTGCTTTATCATCTTAATTTTTATATAGTCAGATCTGTTCATCTGTTCCTTTATGGTCAGTGTATCTTGTATTACTCAGAATATTTTTTTAGTTTTCACTTTTGTTTACACTCTTAATATACACATGATCTCCTGTTATGTGTGATGTAAATATTTGACTTCTTCCTCAAATGGACAAATATGTCACCTACAGAAGATATTATAGGCTGATAGCTTAAAAGGTGTGGCACAGTTTGGCCTTTTGCCACAGTTTAAATAAAAGTTTTACTGGCACACATCCACACTTCGTCATTTCCATATTGCCTCTTTTTTGGTACTCAAATGGCAGAACTGAGTAGCTGTGACAGAGACCACACAGCTTGCAAAGCCTAAAATATTTACTATCTGCCCTTTACAGGGAGAGTTTGCTGATCCCTGATTTAAAAAATTCCTGGCCCACACACTATGAAACTCTAAATTAAAACCTTTCTTTAGATAGCTCAAGAAAGAGGGCTCTGTTCTGCCAAAATAACTTGGCAATTAGGTCTGGGTCCAACTCAAAATTAACAAAGTTTAGGTGTAAAAAGGGAATTATGGCGCTAGAGAGTTTCAGAACCCTTGTTTTGGTATTCTTCTGAATGCAAGCAGGATTTACAGTATAACGAGGGCTCTGGAGTCTAAGTTAGAATATACAAACTTTATTCTACAGCCACGATTCTACAGTCCAAAACAGAGCCAAACTTGTTACCATGGCTGATTAAGACAGAAGTAGAAGTGATCTGGGTGAGGCAGCAGGGCCCCATCCAAGGTCTGCTCTGGTAAAAGGATATAGAACTTCAGGGCTTCAGTGGGTGGAGGACAAGAAATAGGTCAGTGAGTTGCAACTAGCAGGCGGTATCTGTAACTGTGGCATGCTTTCTTAGAGTGATAAATGGGCACAAAGAAAACAAAGAATCTTAACCAAATCATGAGACGGAAGGAATAAGCCAAGTGACAATAATGGTTCTTTCCTGATATTAAGGTTGATTGGTAATGTAACTATGCTTCTTCATAATATTCTGTATTGTCCAAGTTTTCTAGAAAAAGGAAACTGAGATGAAATAAAATTGGTCAGGAAGGAAAAGGAAGGGGGAGAGAGGGAAAGAGGAAGAGAAGAGAGTGAAGTAAGCAATGGCCTGGTTACATTAAAAGAATTCAAGGATATGTATGCACAGAAGGTAGAAACTGAATGATTTCAAACTTATAAACATACTTAATTTGAACATAATTGTATTACATTACTCTTGAGGGTTTCTTCTTGCTCCTTTTCCTTTGTCAATGTAGTAGTATTTTAAAACAGCACAAGAAGCATGCTGGAAATATTACAATAAATACAAATATGATCTAGAAACCTATTCTTCTTGCTTTGGTTGAAATGGATGGAGAGCAATGAATAACCCAAGAAAGGGTTCAAAGTTATTGACTTTGAGAGAAAAATACAAAGATAGTAGGATGCAGGAACAATGTATATAGGAAATAAAACACAGGCATTCTGTGTTGGCTAAGGGACCCACTATTTTTCCCCATAGGAAGTATATTACCTGTGCACTCTTCTCAAACTTTCTCCACATTGTATCTGGGCCCCCATTAAGACAAAATTTTGTTAAGAAAATGCATATACCATCCCTGATACAAAGACTGACAATTTTATTTTTTTAAATGCTTACATTTAGAGGGGAAGAAAGGTATTTTTTCACTGTGTGATTTTCTTTAATACTGCATTGTCCCTCAAAACGTATGCAAAATTTGCAGGACAAAATTCTGCAGGTTTATCTAGCAAATTTAACCCAAGAGAGAGAGAGAGAAAAAAAAAACTCTTCCTAAACTGCTGACAGATTTTTAACATTTTGGTAACTGTTGTCTTTGCATATATAATTATTTTGTTGCTTCTCAGGATTACTTTTGGGTGAGCCTTTGCCAATCAGCTAATAAAACAATGACTACAAGCACGTTATCACTACTCCATTCACAGATATTAGCTTCTCTATAAGTAATTTTTCATTTTTCCCACTGTCACACACATGATCTCCCTGAGGCTCTGACACTCTGCAACAGTGAAGGGAGGAGGCATTACCTCTGATCTCCAAATTTACTTCATGTGCTTGCTGCATAAACCTCTTGGCAAACTTTATTTAACTGTTTAATTTAGAAATATGCAGAATCACAGCCATGAGCCAAGAAGAACTCATCAAGCCCTGTCTGCTGTACTAATGTTTAAATTAGACAAGCAAAAGGACTGCTGAGTTTAATTTAATTAAATAAAGGGGCTTTTGATGTCAACCATGCTAAATTTCATACTCACTGCTTTAAAAATAAGCATTTTCTTGTAAATGTTTTCGTAAGAAACAAGATAAAATGTATTTGATCAGCTTCCATCAGCCTGTTTTATTCATGTCTTGGCAGAGGTTGGGTTGTGCTGGGAAATTCTGATGATTGGTCTGTTTACCAGAGAATTACACTATATCTGTAGGATTATCAGTAAAAAAATAAATATCCACTCTATTATTTTTCTTGCTGAGTCCACTAAAAGAGAGACTTAAAAAAAAAAAAAGGAACTATTCAAATGGATCCAGAGTGAAGAGGTTGAAAAGAGAGAACTTCAATAAGGTATAAAGAGAGAAATGCTCTGAGCCCAGGAATAAAGGTACAGAATGTACAATTTTTTTTGGGGGGGGGTTGTTTTTCTAGATGCTTAAATTTAGAGGGGAAAAAAGGGCACTTTTTCACTGTGTGATTTTCCTTAATTTTTCATTTTTTTATCAGAATATATGCACAGGGATAATACCAGTTACATTTCTTCTGATAAGCTATCTGTCCTGGACAGAGAAAAAATATGAAATAAAAGATCAAGAAAAATCACTGACATTGTATTTTCTAACTAACTGCCTCTCAAAAAAGGTCTGAATTATGTGAACCTAAGTTCTTCAGTTTTTTATATCTTGAAACTATAAACAGGTAGATAATTTTCTTTTTTTGCCTCTCTCCCTCCTTCTCTTCTTCTCAATGTGTTTTGGGAATATATAACACAAGTACATGGTATAAAATTTAGGAAGACACAAAAGTTACGTAACTAACGTCCCTGCCACTCCTGGCCTCCTCTTCTTTTAGTTCCCCTCCACAGAGCCTTTCTTATCAATTCCTAATATGCCTTCCCAGAGATGTTCCATGTTTATGTAACTACATACTTATGTGTGTGTATCCCCCTATATAAATAAGAAATATACTGTATCATTGGTAGCCTACATTACTCACTTACATATTTGATATTACCACATATAAATTCAATTCCTATAAAGTCACCTTTAAAAAATAGCTACATAGCCTCCACAGTATTCCATTATACAAGCATAATCATCATTTATTTAACCACTTCTCAACTGAGATACATTTAGTTGGATTCTAATCACCTCTGCAATGACTTGCAAAGAAGATTCTGATGTATTATAGGCAACTACTGACTAAACAGTGGATAAGCTATTCTTAGATGCTAATCTAATTTTGGCTAATATTTCCAAAGTGTCCATGAAACAAGAATACAATTCTTTAGCTAAAACCAAAGGTTATTTTAAGGTCAATAAAAGTGAATTTATCTAGAAAAAATTCTGTATCATATTAGTTCTTTTAATCAAGGTGAAAGTACAAAGAAAACCTTTTAAAAAATTATATTTCAACTGGTAATATCCAATTACTGTTGATGCAATGAAAATGACCAACTGATAATCACTAACTTACCCTCTTCTCTTCAGCTAACTTTAAATTACATCCTACAGAAAAGACTAGAAAGTTAGAAAGAACTCAGAACTAGAATGGATCTGTGTGTGTGTTAGTTGCTTAGTTATGTCCGACTCTTTGCAACTCCATGGACTGTAGCTCGCCAGGCTCCTCTGTCCATGGGATTTTTCCAGGCAAGAATACTGGAGAGGGTTGCCATTTTCTTCTCCAGGGGATCTTTCCAACCAAGGAATAGAACTCAGGTCTCCTGCACTGCAGGCATATTCTTTACTCTGAGTCACCAGGGAAGCCACCAGAATGAATCTGATTCTCAAATGAAAAATAGGAAGACCTTAAAAAGGGGACAATGGGGAACGTAACTTCACTGAACAGCAAATGCATATAATTAGAGGAACTTATTCTTAAAGGGCAGAGAAGGCAATGGCAACCCACTCCAGTGTTCTTGCCTGGAAAATCCCAGGGACAGGGGTGCCTGGTAGGCTGCAGTCCATGGGGTTGTGAAGAGTCTTAGCAGCAGCAGCATTTTTAAAGGGAGACTCTATATCCTTAAAAAATCACCTGCTAATCAACATTTGGATGAGTGCTGTTAGCCCTTTCCCATTTTTCCTGTTGAAACTGAATTCCAGTAGTAGAATTCCACAATTGACAGTGCTATCTTGATCAGCTACAACAATGCTGACATGATAGTCTGCTTTCCTGTTTCTAGGGAATTCCTTTTCCTGGTATCCAAGTCCCGGTCTGAGACTAAAGTCCAGCCCTGAAATCCAGTGTGGGAATTTACCTTTATCAGCCATGATTAGATTATATGTCAAACACTGATCTAAGTGCCAAACCTAAGAGACAAAAATCCCTTCTCTTATGCAGACTGATTGCCTGACAGAGTTGACTAGTGTTTGTCATCCAAATTCTTCACTGCTCTGCTATATATATTCCGGAACATATACAATCCCTCTGATATTCACCCTGGTAGCCAATTGCTAGCATACGACCAGGTTTATGAAACCCCTGGACACAGTTCCTTATTTACCTTGCCTAACCCTAAAAGAGTCGGACACGACTGAAGTGACTTAGCAGCAGCAGCAGCAGCAACCCTAAAACTAGAGCATGAGCACTGAAAGTGAAGTTATATTCTAATATATGGACTGTGGTGATTGTTACAGTGTAAGCTTATTAAAACTCATTTAATTATATGTTTAACATGGGTTTATTTTATACATTATACTTCAATAGTGTGGTTTAAAAATAAGTTTATGTACCTTGTTTTATCGGAGAAGGCAATGGCAAGCCACTCCAGTACTCTTGCCTAGAAAATCCCATGGATGGAGGAGCCTGGAAGGCTGCAGTCCGTGGGGTCGCTAAGGGTCAGACATGACTGAGCGACTTCACTTTCACTTTTCACTTTCCACTTTCACACATTGGAGAAGGAAATGGCAACCCACTCCAGTGTTCTTGCCTGGAGAATCCCAGGGACAGGGGAGCCTGGTGGGCTTCCGTCTATGGGGTCACACAGAGTCGGACACGACTGAAGTGACTTAGCAGCAGCAGCAGCAGCAGCAGCAACCCTTTTTATCACAGTGTAAGCTGCTGGATTCAACAGATCAAGTGCCATATTTTTATTCCTCTCCATCTGATTTGCTGTGCTGTGGATCATAGAAGAAGTCAGCTCTTTGGGAAGATTGCTTAAAGCTCAGATTGAAGTGTGGCGTCAACATGAATTTTTAGATTGCCCTGTCCTATATGGTAGCCACTAGCCACACCTCGCTACTCAGTATGTGGAGTATGGCAGGTGCTTCAAGTGTAAAATACACACTGGATTTCAAAGAAAAATAAAGAAAGAGAGAGAGGGAAAAAAGAAAGAAAAAGGAAGTACAGAAGCGGGAAGAGAGATCTCAGTAACTTTTTAGTGTTGACTGAGTGTTGAAGTGATAACACAAACATAAATATATTATAAAAATTAATTCTAGCAATTTCTTCTTTCTAAAATGTGGCTATTAGACAATTAAAAATTACATACATCATTTGCATTATATTTTTCTCTAAACTGTGCTGTTTTAGAATGTGTAACTAATGGCAGCAACAACAAAGTCATTATTTTGAGAGGTTTGCCTGCATATCTAGATGTTGGTCGAGAAATATCTAAAGATGAAAGTTCCTCTTTATAGAAAAACTGGCAGCTAATAAATAGTGGAGAAGTGCTAGATTACATCATCACCATTCTACAATCCTCCATCAGAATAACTGATTCAGGTGAGCATCATCAATGGATGCTAAGGCCATTGGTAAAATGATTGTTACAAAAAAGGCTATTTATCCAGTGTCAAAATAATGCCCGAGAGACTATTTACAACCTGCAAAAACAGGATCCAGTGGCCACCAACTTAACAAATAATCAAACTTAGCAAATGACTAGTGGTACAAACTGACTTTTACACGTCTCCTGACATGTGGTAACATGAGGTGAAATTACCTACAAAGCATTTTCCCTAATGTATTACTGTGAAAATTTTCAAACATACAGCAATGATGAAAGGATTTCATAGTCAATATCTGTACCTATACACCCTAACATTTTACTATACCTACTTTATCACATATTCATTTTATCTTCATGTATTTCAAAGTTAATTAAGGCCATCAGTAAATGTCCTCCTTAAACGATCTATGAATTACTCTTGCCAAACAATTTTAAGCTGAATCTAACCAAGCTCCCAATCCTAACTTTCAGTTTAGGTGAAATACACAGGCTACAGAAAAACAAGTTAGTTCACACTAAGAGGAAAAAGGAAAGACCAGAATGTAGGACACCTTTTAAGATTCAGTTCAGTTCAGTTGCTCAGTTGTGCCTGACTCTTTGCGACCCCATGAATCGCAGCACGCCAGGCCTCCCTGTCCATCACCACCTCTTGGAGTTCACTCAAACTCATGTCCATCGAGTCGGTGATGCCATCCAGCCATCTCATTCTCTGTTGTCCCCTTCTCCTCTTGCCCCCAATCCCTCCCAGCATCAGAGTCTTTTCCAGTGAGTCAACTCTTTGTATCAGATGGCCAAAGTATAAGAGTTTCAACTTTAGCATCAGTCCTTCCAATGAACACCCAGGACTGATCTCCTTTAGAATGGACTGGTTGGATCTCCTTTGTAAGATTAGATGGTTTAAAAAATTTATGCCATGAAAAAAAAATTTTAAGTGACTAGATTTAAGAGTCTAAAGAGACATAACAAATTCCAATTTGTCGGTCTAAATAACATTTAATTTTAAAAAAAGCTAATAAATCAAGGGTAAGGGATTAACAGATACAAGCTGCTATACATAAAATATATAAGCAATAAGGATTTACTGTACAGCACAGGGAACTACAGTCAGTATAATAACCTGTAATGGAAAATAATCTGAAACATATATATAACTGAATCACTTTGCTATACACTTGAAATTTAACACAATACTGTAAATCAACTACACGCCAATTAAAAATTAATTTTAAAAAAAGCTACAAAAAAACATTCTTTCAACAACTAAAGAAATGTGAATATGGACTGGATATTAGCTGATATTAAGGAATTATAATTAATTTTCTTAGATGTTATAGTAGGGGCTATGGTGAAGTATTATTATCCTTTTTTTAAGCTGACAAATGCTAAAGACCCCATGGACAGAGGAGCTTGGTAGGCTACAGTCCATGGGGTTGCAAAGCGTTGGACACGACTGAGCGACTTCACTTTCACTTTTTCTTTTTTCCTTTAATGCTAAAGAGAGAGAAAGAGTGTGTGTGTATATAACCATACCTTTAAAAAATTCTTTTATTTTATAGGTATAACACAAACACAGCAAATTGTGAACAATCACTGTATCTAAGAGGAGGGTTGACAGGTGTTAAGTGTGCTAGTTTTTCAACTTTTTTGTACATCTGTAACGTTTCAGTATAGAAAATGGGGAGCTGGTTAGTTTAAAAAATTCATTGGGGAGAGTATGCTGTTCTCTTTTGTCTGCCCAAGCCTTTCAAATAAAGAGTGATCTTTGAAAAACAAGTCTTACCACAGACACACACACACAAACATGTCTCCATAACACTATTTCCACCTCAGAGTCAATGCTATTATTAGCTAAGAGTCTTCAATACACAATACTTGGATTGATAAGCAAAGGCTTTAATGCTATAGTTACAGAAGAAGCTCAGTCACAAGGTTAAACTTGAGACTGACCTCACTGCGACCAGTCTTTGTAATGTGTAGACTTAACAGTCTGTCAAAAACTTCAAATTTTACTTTATTTATCACCTGTTAAAAGTATCCTGCAATAGATCTTGCATATCCTGGTAACTTCTGACACAAAGATTTCTGTGATCTTTTCTCTTAAGATTTCATTCCATTTGAAGCCCCAAAGTCAACAGGGCAGCTCACTCTAAAGTCCAAAGACACATTCATTACCCACAATTAGAAACACAAAATTATTAGCAGAAACCACTGGTTATGGTATACTGTGAACAAAATAAATTATTAAATTTATATTACTAACTAAAACAAGATTTACAAACACACATAAAACTAGGTATGAAATATTGTATGTACCTTTAGTTGAGGGGGAAAAAAAACTGACCACTGACAATCATGACCATTCTTTCCAATTACGGTTAGAAATGTCATATAACCTGGAAACAGAGAGGCACCTTGGAGGAAGGAGTGAAGATGACTAGATAATGCTGAACACTAAACTAAAAGCTGGCATAATAATCAGGGCTTAGGTTTTACAGTTAGAGAGACTTCTCTGGCATAAAGGAGCAACAGCAGCGTATGAAACTACCTTGGGGAAGACAAATCAGCACGCGGATTCAATAAAGTAATTAATTATACTTGTCCTGTTTCAAAGGCATTTAAAGAAAGGAAAAAAATTTTTTACCAGGGTTTGTCTTTTCAAGCTGATACCATCGGTAAAATGCTCTTTTCTTCTGTTCACTCAGGTCTGACCCCTGCTGCAATAACCAGTGAGAGATCCGGCTCTGGCTGATACCTATGGAGAAAGAAAACAGCTGCTATGGGTGCTGCAATGACAGGGAAGTTAACGAGGGGTCTGTTGGCACTAGGTTACTGGGTACTTTACTCTCCTACTCTACAAGGAAGCTGCAACTTGAGCAAGGCTTTTAATAATATTGGGCTTCTTTGTAAAAGCTGACTACAAGGATAGATTCAGAAATGATCTATTAGAGGTCAAAGCATTTTATTTACCAAGATTTCAAAATGCTTTCTAAATTCATCTCTAAACCAGGTCCCGAATATGAGATAAAGTCAGAAGTTGATTCCATTTGTGCTCCTACAACCACCGTCACCGCCTCCACCCCAATCTTGATTTATGACATTAGAACTTTTACCAGATATTTAGAAGGAAAAATCCAAGACAACACATTATTGATACTGATAAAAAGATTTTGGGGCTCAGAAAGGAGAGGTCATTGAAAATACTTTCCTCAATAAGGTTTCTGGATTATGTAAACTCATTGAGGCTACCTCTGCTGCTAAGTCACTTCAGTCGTGTCCGACTCTGTGTGACCCCACAGACAGAAGCCCACCAGGCTCCCCTGTCCCTGGGATTCTCCAGGCAAGAACACTGGAGTGGCTTGCCATTGCCTTCTCCAGGGGCTACCTCACTTGTTGATTTATTTTCAGGCTTGTTAGTACAGATAACTAACAGCTGGAAGATTTACAGCTATGTACAATAGCACCTCTTAAGTCCCAAGAGGTAAAGATGTTTCTTTAACAGACCTATCCAAACACTGAACAGAATATAAAGCAGTAGTTTTCAGCTATCATTAAAAAGTTCTTGACAACAATTAATAATAAATGTGAAACACCTCCACGTGAAAGTAAAAAAGCATGTCTAAAACTTACTAGGATGAGAATAACATGCTCCTTCTGGTCATTATAGCTATTCCAAAAATGAATAATTCAACATACAACTGACAAAAGTGAAGAGTAACAGGAAATATAAAACTGTCTTACATGCCCATAAGGCACTTTCCAAAGACCATTCAGCGACCATAGAGGGTTAACAGTATCTAAACTCTCACAAGGAATTACTTATGGTAACAGGATAGTACTGAATACCACCTGTGAAAACACCTGTTTAAAGTTATACTGCACAATAGGAAGAGGGTTAGCATGAAGTAATCACACGCCCAACATGAGAAGCAGCAGGAGGTCTAGGGATCACATGGAACTCATTAGAAGGAAGTCTCTAGAGTAGAGTTCTGTACTTGTAAAACTCCATATTAAAAGAAAATTTGAGTAAATGGGGGAGGGGAGTTTTGTTAAGGTTGGACTGAAGCATGGTTCTCTGATTGGAAACACCTTTCATTTTCAAAGGATGAAATTCAGAGTTTTCCAAAAACAAAGGGATTATGTTCTCAGATCATTCTCACAGCAGTTTTCCAATGGGTTGAAGATCTATGTCATGCAGGTGCTGGTAGCTATCACTGTGTGCTTGTTCTACGAGAATGCAAATTATTCAGTATAATTAAATTGGCTGTGTTTACTAGCGCTTTCACTGAAAGTCTGGTTTCAGGCATTACACTATTTTTTTTTACGTGACTTTTTAACAAGAGTGAAGAAAATCACCATTTACCACCATGAAATAAAAACTGATTTTCATGTCAACAAAATGAAACTATTTTACATGGGTTCTTACACTGGCATCATACTACTCAAAAACAGAGGGAATCTGAGGAAAATCTGTTAAGAAAAAAATCAGAGAATATATTGGTTCTGGTACCTACAGTATTACATCTTCCTCAAACAGTCAGATCACACACAGAACAAACCACAACACCGACTAGACATTAGAGCTGTTCAAGCTCTGGCTGTGCTGCAGCAAGGGAACAGGGTAAGAGCCCAGCAAACGGACAGCGAATTACGGTATATTCATATAATAAAATCCGGGGCAGAATTTTAAACTAATGCTCTGTAACAGCCAAACAACAGAAAACCAAAACCAGCCAAGCAAAAACCCATCAACCCAAGCATTGGCAGGGAATGGAGTATAGGACACTTTCATATAACTGATGGAAGGGTAACCTATCAGGGCCCCTTTGGGAAAGAACTGAGTTTATCTACTAAATCACTAGATTTACTGGATCTACTAAAAAGATCTATTAGATTTACTAAATTTGCTAGAATCTACTAAAGCTGAACATATATGATCCAGCAATTCATTCCCACAGAAGTGTGTACATACCCAAAAGAATGTGTTCAAAAACACATGCTGCTTCTGCTGGTAAGTCGCTTCAGTCGTGTCCGACTCTGTGCGACCTCATAGACGGTAGCCCACCAGGCTCCCCCGTCCCTGGGATTCTCCAGGCAAGAACACTGGAGTGGGTTGCCATTTATACAGGAAGGCTTTTTTGAGCATTTTCTATCATAGTCCCTAGTTAAAAAAAAAAACTCAAATACCCAATAACAGGAAGATGCACAAACTGTGGCATTTATATATTCTACCATACACTGCTATTGACTGTTGTTTGTTGCTGTTGTTTAGTCATTCAGTCATGTCCGACTCTCTGTGATCCCACGGACTGTAGCCTGCTAGGTTTCTCTGTCCATGGGATTTCCCAGGCAAGAGCACTGGATTGGGTTGTCATTTCCTCCTCCAGGGGATTTTCCTGACCCAGGAATTGAACCCACATCTCCTGCACTGGCAGGTAGATCCTTTACCACTGAGCCATCATAGACTACTACTATACCAAGTAGAAAAAGGGTAAGCTACTGTTATGCAATCACATGGATAAATCTCACAAAAATAACATTGGCCAGAAATAGTCAGATATACACGTAAAGAGTCATGCATAATACTGTATGATTCAATTTACATAAAGTTTAAAAACAGACCCAGTTTATGTATGCTGATCAGAATAGTGCTTAACTGATTAGGAGGGAGTTTAATGACTGAAGGCAGGATGAGAAAGGCCTATGTAGTCACCAGCACTGTTCTTGAACTTAATCTGGATGGTGGTTGCATGTGTGTCTTCATTTTGTAAAAGTTATTAAACAGGGTACTTTTCTCTTTACATTGTATTTCAATAAAAAATGTTTTTTTCCCCAAAAAAGTTTTAGAAATTCTAGGTAGCGCTAAAAAAAAATGAAGCATGCATCAATACGGAAAGATGTCCATGATATACGGGAAAGTATACAGTTTAATGAATACATATATTTTTATATAAACTATGTTGTTTTATACAGTAACAAAAGCTCATATATAGCCAAAGATACACTATATGAATATAGAGTGGTGGACTCGCCCTTCATTGTGCATCTCTATACTGTTTTCTTATTCTGTCTACAAACATTTATTAATTTTATTTTTATCCTTTCCCTTTAAACACAACATACTTTATTGGTTGCTTTATGAACACTGTAATTAAGTTAAAACATAAGTGCAGAAAGAAGTTAATTTCATCCTTCCCTGGCCAATTCCACTCTGGGGTAAGCAATGTTAACTGTTAATATATGTTGTTTTGCAATTTTCTCTATGTGTAATAATTAATTTAATAAAACAGAGAAAGAAGTTAATAAAGAATAGACTCCTGTCCAGTCTTTTGTGAGGGGAAGAAATAAACAAGGAAATTCTTCTTGTAAACTTAATCTCAGTTTTTATAAGAAAACAAAGTAATAAATCAGGTAGCTTTATCCAGAAAAGGCACTATAAAACTAGAGCATTTACAATAATACATTTTACAATGATATTTCTTAGTTAGCAACTTCTTCTGGGGCTGTTCTATGTCTTTTGAACTTCAACTGAGCTAGTGTCAAAAGGCCCTGCAACCTCTCTTTACTGGGAGAAAATTCTCCTAATTCCCTTTACCACTGTTTCCACTGCGAAAACAATGTCTTTCTCTGAAAGTTTTACCTCCTCAAAAGCTCTTTTCTACCTTTCACAGGGCAGATGAAAAGAGAAATTTACATATAACCTTCATACACTGAGAGACTAAAACTAACCCCTGATTAATTTCTTTCCAATAAGGAAGTGATCACATTGTGTTCAAAGGATGAAAAAGCCTCCCTGCCCGTCTCATTCACATTCCTTTCTGAGCTTCAGCTCTATCAGGCTCCTTCCAGTTCCTCAAATACCATGCTCCCTTCCACTAGAGGGCTCTCCACCACAACCCATTCTTGTCCAAGTCCCCAGTACTATAAATTTCAATGTTTCTTCTTCCAACTTCCTGTGGCATGTGACACTCACATCTTCATGCTTGGAACGCTGGAAACAAACCCCAGTACAACTTTTTAGCCAACTTCAGGGATTGCTGTGTTATCTCCTTTCATGTTAGTGCCCCAAGATTCCATGTTTAAGTATCTTTTCTCACTCTACACTTTCTCTTCCTTTTGTCATCTCAACTACCAACGATAATTGTTTAAAGTATTTAAATACCAGTGACTTCTAGCTGCTGCTGCTAAGTCACTTCAGTCGTCATTGGAGCACCAGACTATTCCTTTCAAACCATCTGCTAGATAGATAGCATCATGAGAATTTCCCACAGGCCTTCAACACAGTAAACTTGATTCATTAGCCTCCTCCTTTAAATGTGCTCTTCTTCCTGTGTCCTCCATCTCAATTTTACCTTCCATTCCACTCATTCTCTGAACTCTCACATGCTTACTAAATCCAAACCTTTCTCTTCCAAAAACTGTTTTTCCAGTCCTCATTCCTGCAGTTTGGAATCTCAGCCTCCTTTGCCTAGAAAATGGAAATAACTTTGATGAAAAGAACAAGTCATCTAAGATCCATAAAATGAACAACTCTCAGGATCAGATCCTTTTTAATTAGAAAAAGTGGAATGTGCTTCATGCAATTTTCTACTTGAGAGCTAGTCATTTCTGCAATTCACCTTCCACACTGCGAGAGATATGTCTCAAAAACTTTAAGTTGGAACAAATGCATTCATTCCCCATAAAAATAAGTCACAAACTCAGAGAAAAAAAATCTTTCCTCTGTCTTTAACCCTTCTCTCATTCCTTAAAGGTATCCTTGTTTTTTTGGTGTGAATCTTTCCAACCTCCTTCCTATGCATTTAATACACAAACATGTGCATATATGGGCTCCCCTGGTGGCTCAGACAGGAAAGAATCTGCCTGTAATGCAGGCGTCATGGGTTTGATCCCTAGATTGGGAAGATCCTCTGACAAGGGAATGGTGACCCACTCCAGTATTCTTGACTAGAGAATCCCAAGGACAGAGGAGCCTGGCGGGCAGTCCATGAGTTGCAAAGACATACATGACTGAGTGACTATCACTTTTACACATATGCATCTAGGTTTATTTTTTTAAAAACACACATTTGGAGTTATTCCATACGTAGTAAGTAACAATGTTTCTCACATCTTAGAATTTTCTCCTGTAGCACACTATGAATCTTCATCATTCTAAGCTACATGGTATTTTACAGCAGAAATACACCATAATCCACTTAAACACGGACCTATTATTAGACATTTCAACTGTTGCTAACATTTTATGATTATAAATGAGGCAATGAACACTCTATGCCTGTCTTTGTGTATGTAAATAAATATTTTAGGGCCAATTTACAGGAATGGAATTTGATTTGTAGCATATGAGTGGCGTTTAACTTTTTGATAGATACTACCAAATTGTCCCCTGAAGAAGACTGTACCCAATTTTATATTCTAACCAACATGGATGAGCATTTCCCTCTACATCCTCACCATTACTAAATATTATAAAATTTATTTTTGAAGTCTGATTTGTAAATATTAACACATGCTCATTATAAAAAGAATTCTAAGCGATTCAGAGGAGAGTAAAAAACTTAGAAGGATAGCTAATAAAAGAAATTCAGCCAGATTTTTACCACTTAGAAACAACTATATTCACTACAAGAAAACTCCAAGCATATGTGGACACCAAATAGGCAGAAATAATTACTAAAATGAGATACTACTATATACTGAATTTTAAAACGTAAAAACATCAAGTTAGTTTGACTTGATTCTAACACAAGAAACAAAATTTAAATACACTAGAGAGAAGTGAGACTGTTGCTCAGTCACGTCTGACTCTTTGCAATTCCATGGGCTGTAGTTCGTCAGGCTCCTCTGTCCATGGGAATTCTCCAGGCAAGAATACTGGAGTGGGTTGCCATTTCCTTCTTAAGGGGAACTTCCTGACCCAGGGATCGAACCTAGGTCTCCTGCATTACAGGCAGAGTCTTTACTGTCTTAGCCATGAGGGAACCCTGAGAGAAAGATCTATACTCAAATTTAGCAAATGCTTCTCTAAGGAAAATGGGGTTAGTAAGAGTGCAATAAAACAAACAAACAAAAAAGGATCATATAAAAACATTAGGAGGCTGGAAGCACTTTCTAACTCGTGGGCAGTATATAATTGCTCCTGGCTGAAAAAACTAAGGAAATTAGCTGACCAATAGCTAGGCTTCAAGATGACTCATAATGATTCTCTCAGTGCTCCTACCTTTATGTAAATCCCCTCCAACACTGCTTCAGGGTTGGTGTATGCAACCAACAGAATATGGTGACTTACAAGGCTAAGTTGTCATGAAAAGTTACTGTTTTGCTCTCTCTTAATAGTTGGTTCTGAGAAAAGCTAGCTGCCATGCTTTCAGCCCTATGAAGAAATCCACGTGGCAAAGAACTGAAGTGTTTCACTAACAGCTATGCAAGTGAGCCCTCTTAGAAGGCATTCCCCTAGCATTAGCTAAGCTGCTGATTACTGAAGCCTCCTGAGATACCCTGAACCAGAATGACCTAAGCTGCTTCTGGAATCTTGATCTATAAAGCCTGAGTGAGAGAATAAAAATGTAGGTTCTTTCAAGTTGCTAAGGTCAATGTAATCTTTTCAGTAGCAACAGATAACATTATAATATACTTTCCTCATTTCCCTCTCCAGACTGTACATCCATCTCCTGTATTTGGGAGATACTTGACTATTTATTTCTGTATAGTCAACATTCTGTCCTGGACTCATAACTGCCATAGCTGTTTACTCACAGTTGTATATTTAAATGAACTCAGAGTTAACCATACAGTTTCCCAGCGTTTCTATTCCTAAGCTCTGTATTTTTGCTTCTGTTGTTCAGTTGCTAAGTCACGTCTGACTCTTTATGACTCCATGAACTATAGCACCCCAGGCTTCCTTGTCCTCCACTGTCTCCCAGAATTTGCTCAAACTAATGTCCACTGAGTCAGTGATGTTATTCAACCATCTCATCCTCTGCTGTCCCGTTTTTAACTGAGGCATATTTTACATACAGTGAAGAGTTCAATGAGTTCTGACATATGTATACACACAAGTGACCATCACTCAAATCAAGGTATAGATTATTTTCATGCTCTCTAAAAGACTCCCCTTGTCCTCTTTCCAGTTGTTAATGTTTAAATTTTATATTTTAAACTTTTGGGTAGTAAGATTTCTTCACCAGTTTTTACCAGTGTAGGTTTATTGTTGCTGCATTCTCCAGTCCTTGTATGCTTGTATGTTTGCCTTTCATGTTTATACTTTACGGAAAACACTACAAGGGAATTTTAGGGGGGAGTGTTACACTTTCCTTTAAAATATTAAATGGCTGTAATGTCAGTGGGTAGCAGAGTAAGGCCTTCTGAATAGTTAGTCCCCCCAAAATGCAATGAGAGCAAAAGCTGCTCTACCACAAAAGTACTGGTTGAAGTTGTCAAAATCAACTTTTTCAGAAATCTGGAAATTAACCAAAGGTGTACAGTATTCAAAAGAAAAGCTAAATTTTAGTAAGGCCAGCTATACGAGATTTTAATTTGACCTACACTCATTCCCATCATACCAGCATTGCAATGACAGTGAATAGCAAGAGTGCTCTACTAGCCACTGGAGAGGGAAAAACATGTTTGGAGTTCCCCAAAACACCATTCTAAGAGAACTGTCATTATTTCACCTGTTTGGCAACTTCCGGGAAACTCCCATTTTCAAAGCTTATTCTCATTTGACCTTATCCAGACTTCACTCAGTGTGAATAACCTTTTCCCAGGGAGGGGAGAAGGAAGGGAAGTGGTTTGTAGAAAACAATCAGTGGTAATCATTTAACGTTGCAGGTGCCTGAAGTGATGATGCTAACAGTTGGGACAAACAAAGAACTGAACAAAATATTTAAAAAGCTGAGGAATTCTTAAGATGTCTATGAGGGTCTTTGAAAATCTCTGACATACCTCTAGGAATTTACAAGGCCAGGTACATGTACAGAGCTGTACACATGTTTAAGTCTATGTGCATGACCAGGGCAATATGCATCACAGGAAAGAAGAACTTTGAGACATCGTACAAACAGAAAGTGAAGGGTAAGGTAGAATTATAAACTGTCTGCCTAAGCATTGAAGGAATGTTTTAATATACATACAGAGTCCCTCAGCAAAGCTGGGAAATTTATTGCTTGTAAGCATTTAAAGAAATCTCTATCTAATAATAAGCTGATTACTAAGCTAACAAGGAAGAGACTTCAGAAACCACATACCACAAAAATAAAGAATACTGAATTTACGGGATTAGATCAGGAAAGTCCCTAAACAAATAGCAACAAAAATAAACAACAATTATAAATCAAGGGGAAGGGAGGAATCTGATTTCAAGAGTTTCCACATTAAACTGCCAGTCTGATAAAAAAAAAAAGCTTATGAACCACGCAAGGAAACAATAAAGTATGACATACATAGTAAAAGAAGCAGTCACTAAGAAATGTCTTTGAAGAAACCCAGATGCTAGACTTACTAGACAAAGATTTCAATCAGGTAATTTCTAAAGAAAAACTGCAGAACTAAATGAAAGTATGAGAAAAATGCATCATTGAACAGAATATCAATAAAGAGGCAGGGATTACAAGAAAGAATCAAACAACTTCTAGAGTTGTAAAGTACAATAAGTAAAATGAAAAAATTACTAAAGAAACTCAACATCAGATGTTAACTGGCAAAAGAAATATTCAGTAAACATGAAGCTAGCTTGATTGAGATGATCTTTTATGAGAAAGAGAAATAAAAAATGAGGAAAATATAGTAGAGTATCAAAAACCTGTGGGACACCACCATGTATACCAACATATACATAATGGGATTCCCAGGATGAAAAGAGAGAAAAGTTAAAGAAAAAAAAAGAACAAAGAATATTTGAAATGGTCATAAAATTCAAAAACTTAACAAGAAGCTCAACAATCTGCAAGTAGGTAGCATTTCAGGGGGGCTTCAAACAGCTCTGGACTTTTATGCTTAGTGCAGAAAGAATTCAGCAAGAGGCAAAGTGATAAATAGTGACTTACTGGAGTAGGTTGTTTGTGAGGCTTACAATCAGGTGGGTGAGAGGGTGCTGCATTTTGGGAACTTAGTGGGCTAAAGTTTTGTAATCAGAGGAAAAGTGGAGAGGGGTAAAAGACAACTTTCTTCCTCATTCTTAGGTAGATGTCATGCTTATATCATCAAGTCCTTCTCCAGATTGGGGAGCAGTGTTTTTTTCTACGTAAATGGTCAAGCCAGGACTGTCATGGCACTACAGAACAATTATATCAGGTGTCAGTACAATGAAAGTCTTTCATTTTGAAAGGTCACCTTTTCATCAATTATTGTTTTCATGTGTGCAGAGAGCATGTCCTAGGGATCATTAACGTACTGAGCTCACTGGGCAGGATGTGGATCTCATGCCACCATTGTTTTACCGTTTAGTGGCACGTCTCATGCTTCTGTTGCGTGGTTTTATTGCTCAGCAAGCCTGTCTGGTTTTGTAGTTAAGCAAACCTTCTTTCTTGAGTGATCATTAACTTACTGGGGTCTCCTCTATTTTTTTCTATTTACAATCCCCTAGTGGGATTAACTATTTAATCATCTACTTTGATCCTCTGCTCCACCTCTATCAGATCCAATCTAGGTACATCATAAATTGCTAAAAACCACAAAGAAAATTTGAAAGCAACAAGAAAGAAGGGACTTCTTATGTACAAGGAATGCCCAGTAAGTTACTCACTGCAGATGGTAACTATACTTATTGGAATAACTAATTTGCAATGCATATAAATGCTGATCTATTATGCTGAAAACCAGAAATTAATATATTGGGCTTTCCAGGTGGCACCAGTGGTAAAGAACCCACCTGCCAATGCAGGAGACACAGAGACGTGCGTTTGATCCCTGGGTAAGGAGGATCCCTTGGAGTAGGAAATAGCAACCCACTCCAGTATTCTTGTCTGGAAAATTCCATGGCCAGAAAAACCTGGCCATGGGGTCATAAGAAGTTGGACATGGTTAAGCACACATGCAAGAGAGGTAGAGATGTTAACTATATTTCAAAATAAAAATAAAAAGATCAATGGCTGATTTCTCATCAGAAACCATGAAGAATGATATATTCAAAGTGCTGAAGGAAAAAAAAAAGACCAATTAATAAGTACTCTGTAACAAGCAAAACTATCCTTTCAAGCAAAGGAAAAATTAAGACACTGCCCCGTGAGCAAAACCAGAGAGAATCCTGTATGGCCAGAAGACCTGTCATACAAGAAATATTAAAGAGTGTTCTTTGAACAGAAACGAAAGGACACTCAACAGTAATTCAAATACAGTACTGCACAGGAACTTGGAATGTAAGGTTCATGAATCAAGGTAAACTGGACGCGGTCAAGCAGGAGATGGCAAGAGCAAACATCGACATCTTAGGAATCACGGAATTCAAATACACATGAAGAAATAAAGAGTGCCAGCAAAAGTAACTACAGCAGGTAAATATAAAAGACAGTATAAACATATTTTTTCTCTATAACTTATTTTTTTCCAATTTGAATTAAAAGAAAACTGGAGAATGCAATAATTATAAATCTAAGTTGATGGGCACAAAATGTATAAGCACATAAACTGAATGGCAATACTGGCACAACGCTGAGGGGCGGACAGGGAATGAAGCTCTAAAGGAGTAAAGTGTTCATACACTGTTGAAATTAAGTTGGCATTAATCCGAACTAGATTATTATAAACTAAGATGTTTATGGTAATCTCCAGGGCAATCAATGACAACAAATTTTTTTAATAAAAGAGCAGTAAGAAAGGACAAGAGATTTAAACTGTACATGAGAAATATGTATGAATATGTATGAAACAAAAGAGGGAGGAAATTGAGCAACAGGGGAATAAAACAGATGCAAGACATACAGAACAAATGACAAAATGGCAGATATAAATCCTACTTGATGATATCTACATTAAATTTAAATGGATTATACACTCTTACACAAGACAGATGGGAAGAATGGGTTAAAAATTGATCACACTGTATATGGTTTATAAGAGATACATTTTTTCCATGTGCTAATCTTCTTTTTTATTTTCAACATAGTATTTCTTTATAGTCTCAGAATTGGCTTAAAAGTTCAAGCCTCATTCAATTTTTTTAAATCACTAAGATAATAAGCTTTATAGACTTTCAGCAGTAATACTAGATGCCAGAAAATATGGAAGAGATATATTTTTGATTCCAAGGTACAAACAGATTGAAAGTCAAAGAATGAAAAAAAGAGATGCACCACATAAAGAGTAACCAAATAAAAACCGGAGTAGCTATACTAATGTTACAAAAAACAGACTTAAAGACACTATTTGTAACAAGAGATAAAATAAGAACACTTTATAATGACATAACATTAGGAAGACATAATGAAAAATATAAAATGTGTGAGGCAAAAACTGATAGAACTGAAGGGAGAAACAGACAATTCAACAATAATTGGAAACTTCAATTTACCATTTTCAATAATAGAACAACTATACAGAAGATCGACAAGAAATAGAACACCTGAACAACAATATAAACCTTTTAGACCGAACACACATCTATAGAATATTTCACTCAATAACAGCAGAATACACATTCTTCTCAAGTTAAGTGTATGTGAAATATTTTCCAGAATAGAACATTTCTGGACACAAGTGTCAACAATTTTTAAATCAAACAAAATATCTTCTCCAAACACAATAGAATGAAATTAGAAATAAATAATAGAAAAAAATGTGGGAAATTAATAAATATGTGCAAATTAAACAACACAATCCTAACCAATGAGTCAAAGAATAAGAAATCACAAGAGAATTAGAAAATACTTTGAGATGCTTAAACACACATACACACCATACCAAAATGTATGAGATGAAGCTAAGGAAGTACTTAGAGAGAAATTCATTGCTCTAAATGCCTGTATTAAATATGAAAAAAGATCTGAATAATCTAAGCTTTCACCTTGAAAAAATTAGAACAAAGAAAAGCAAACTAAATCTAAGACAAGCAGAAGGAAAAAAATAATGCAGAGGAGAAACAAATGAAATAAAAAATAGAAAAAGGTAGTAGAGAAGATAAATGTAATAAAAAATTGGTTCTTTCAACAGGTCAACAAAATTGAGAAAAACTTTTAGGTAGATTTACAAAGCAAAATGAGAAAAGACTCAAATGACTAAAATCAGCAATGAAAGGACATTGACATTATGGAAATAAAAAGAACAATAAAGGAATTTTGAGAAAAATTGTATGCCAACAAATATATACCTAGATAAAACAGATAAATTGCTAGAACCTGATTCACGAAACAGAAAATCTGAATAAGATGTATAGCAAGTATACAAATCAGTAGCCAAAAGTCTTCCCACAAAGGATGATCAAATGGTTTCACTTGTAAATTCTACCAAGTGTTCGAAAAATAATTCACACACAAACTAGCACCAACCCATTACAAATTTCAAAAATGAGAAAAGGAGGAAACACTTCCCAACTCATTCCATGAGGTCAGTATTCAGTTCAGTTCAGTATTACCTGATACCAAAACCAAATGAAGACTACAAATCGATGTCCCCAATGAATATGGATATAAAAATCCTCAACAAAAGACCAGTAAGCTGAATCCAACAACATATAAAAAGAATTATATACCATGACCAAGTAGGATTTATCTCAGGAAAGCAAAGTTAACATATGAAAATCAATCAATGCAGTATAAGATATTAACAAATGAAAAAGCCTATGAAATAAAGATGGAAAAGGGAAAAGTAAAGCAACCTCCATTTGCAGATGACATGATCTTGTGAAACTCTGAAGAAATACACATGCGTACATGCAAGCAAAAACTATCAGAACTGAAGAACATATTTACCAAGGCTGCAGGATACAAGATCAACATACAAAAATTAAACGTTATTTCTAGCCACTATTGCTAAGTCACTTCAGTCGTGTCTGACTCTGTGCGAACCCCTAGACGGCAGCCCACCAGGCTCCCCTATCCCTGGGATTCTCCAGGCAAGAACACTGGAGAGGGTTGCCATTTCCTTCTCCAATGCATGAAAGTGAAAAGTGAAAGTGAAGTTGCTCAGTCGTGTCCGACTCTTAGTGACCCCATGGACTGTAGCCTACCAGGCTTCCTCCATCCACGGGATTCTCCAGGCAAGAGTACTGGAGTGGGGTGCCATTGCCTTCTCCGTTTCTAGCTACTAGCAATGAACAGTCCAAAAATGAAATTCAGAAAGCAATTCCACTGGCAATAGCTTCAAAAACAATAAAGTATTTAGGAGGAAATCTTAACAAGAGTAATTCAAGACTTGTAAAATGAAAACTACAAAATATTGTTGAAAGAAATTGAAAAGTACCTAAATACAGGAATATCTCATAGCTTGGAAGACTAAATACTGTTAAAATGACAATACTTTCTAAACTGATTTACAGCTTCAGTCTAACTCCTACTAAAACTCCAGCTGGCTTTTCTAAAGAAATTCTAAAACTCCTATGGAAATGTAAGGGACCGGGAATAGCCAAAATAATCTTCAAAAAGAAGAACAAAGTTGAAGAACTCACACTTCCCAATTTCAAACATACTGTCAAACTATAGTAATGAAGTCTGTGTGGTACTGGTATTTCCTGCATTGTAGGCAGATTCTCTACCACTGAGCCACCATGGAAGCCCGGCATTAGGAGAGACATATAGGTCAATGGAATGGAATTGAAAGTCAGGTAACAAACCCAAACATTTATCATCAATTGATTTTTGATAAGGGTAACAAGAAAATTGAATGGGAAAAGAACAGTCTTTTCAACAAACTGTGCTGAATTAGATACCTGCATACAAAAAATATTATGCTGGACTCCTATTTCACATTGTGTATGAAAACTTAAAACGGATCAAACCTAAATCTAAGAGCTAAAATTATAAAATGCTTAGAAGAGGACAGACATAAATCTATGTGACTCTGAATTAGGTAATGGTTTCTTATCTATGACAAAACAACAACAAAAGCAACAACAACAAAAAACTGGACTTCATCAAAATTAAAGTCTTATGTACTTCAAAAGTCACTAACAAGAATGCAAAAATAACTGCAAACCCTCTATAGGACAAAGGACTTCTATCTAGAATACATAAAGAACTCTTACAATTCAATATGAAAAAGACAAAACTCAAAACACAGGCAAAGGTTTTGACTAGATACTTCTCAAAGAATATGTATAAATGGCCAAAAGGCACATGAAAGAAATGCTCAACATCAGTAACTGCTAAGAAAATACAAATCAAGACTACCAGGTACCACTTCATAACCACCAGAATGGCTATAATCAAAAAGACAAGTGTCATAAAGATGTAAACAGCAGGATGGCTCATACATTTGTGGTGGGTCTGTATAACGGAAAAGTTTGGCAGCTTTCCAAAACATCAAACATAGACTTACCACATGACCCACAATTCCATTCTGTGTTACATTCTAAGAGAATCTGCCTACACAAAAACTAGTACATAAATGTTCATGGCAGTATTATGCACAATAGCCAAAGAGCGGAAATAATCCAATTGTCCCATAACTGATGAATAAATAAAAGGTGGTAAATCCACATAAAGGAAAATCATTCTGCTCTTAAAAGGAATGAAGTGCTGATACATACTACAACATGGATCAACCTTGAAAACAGTGAAGGCAGACACAAAGGCTTACACAAATGTATGAGTCTATTTTATGAAATACCCAGAATTCTGTCTACAGGTAAATCTATAGAGACAAAAAATAACTTATTGATTACCAGGAGCTGGGGGAATAAGGGACTAAGAAATGTTTGCTTACCGATACAGGGTTTCTATGTTGAACAAGTCTATGTAGGAATATTCCCATGACTCCTGTTGCCTCACCCCTCTAGAACTGTTACCTTTAAACAAAGATCAGGGATCAACCATTCATAACTAAAATAGTTTCAGGGCAACTTGTTACCTTACCCAGGATGGAGGAGGCATGTGTCAATGCCTAACATTTTCCTTAGATTCAGAATTCTTATTTAGTCTGTGTTCTAAGGTTCTTCACCACTTTAGTGAAGACAGAGTTTTGAAACAATTTTTTGTTTATTTTTATTGTTTATGCTGGGTTATGAGACAGAAATGGAAAAAAAATTCTAGTATTTTTAACTAGCAGTAGCTCTCAATTTTTTAAAATCTGGTGATCTAATAGGAAAAAAAGCAAGCCTGTTAACCTGTAGCTGATTGTTTCTATTTAATTTTCCAAGAGGCTGCAAATCTTTTAGTTATGTTTGTTGGCCATTTATACTTCATCTTCTATAAATTTATGTACTGATAGCTTTGCAAATTTTTCTATTGGGTTGTTTTCATAATAACCTGTAATTGCTCTTTTGACATTTATGGATACCAATTCTTTGCTCTTGCTATTTCAAATTATCTTTCACTGTAAATTTTGTTTATAGTGTCTTTTATTGGATATATGCTTAAAGTTTTTATACAGTTAAATTTATCTAAATTTATGTTTGGGGATTTATGTGTTATTTCCTACTACAAAATAATAAAAATATTCACAACAGTAATGTAAGGCTTTTTATCCAGCTTGAATACATATATATGAAAGTGTTAGTCACTCAGTTCAGTTCAGTCGCTCAGTCGTGTCCAACTCTGCGACCCCATGAATCACAGCATGCCAGGCCTCCCTGTCCATCACCAACTCCCGGAGTTCACTCAAACTCATCTCCATCGAGTCGGTGATGCCATCCAGCCATCTCATTCTCTGTCGTCCCCATCTCCTCCCGCCCCCAAATCCTTCCCAGCATCAGAGTCTTTTCCAGTGGGTCAACTCGTCGCATGAGGTAGCCAAAGTACTGGAGTTTCAGCTTTAGCATCAGTCCTTCCAATGAACACCCAGGATTGATCTCCTCCAGAATGGACTGGTTGGATCTTCTTGCAGTCCAAGGGACTCTCAAGAGTCTTCTCCAGCACCACAGTTCAAAAGCATCAATTCTTTGACGATCAGCTTTCTTCATAGTCCATATAACCCTTATGGCAGAAAGTGAAAAGGAACTAAAAAGCCTCTTGATAAAAGTGAAAGAGGAGAGTGAAAACGTTGGCTTGAAGCTCAACATTCAGAAAACAAAGATCATGGCATCTGGTCCCATCACTTCATGGGAAATAGATAGGGAAACAGTGGAAACAGTGTCAGACTTTATTTTTTTGGGCTCCAAAATCACTGTAGATGCTGATTGCAGCCGTGAAATTAAAAGATGCTTATTTCTTGGAAGAAAAGTTATGACCAACCTAGATAGTATATTAAAAAGCAGAGACATTACTTTGCCAACAAAGGTCCGTCTAGTCAAGGCTATGGTTTTTCCAGTGGTCATGTATGGATGTGAGAGTTGGACTGTGAAGTCATTCAGTTGTGTCCAACTCTTTGTGACCGCCATGGACTAGCCTGTCAGGATCCTTTGTTCATGGAATTCTTCAAGAAAGAATATTGGAGTGGGCTGCCAGTCCCTTCTCCAGATATATATATATATATTCACGCAGAGATATACAGATATATAGATATCTTTATTCCATATGAAAACTGATGTCTGTTTCTGGTGAGATGTTGAGGCCTATTTTTATTTTCTCATTTTCAAATGGATAACTGATAGGAAAACATCATTCCCTTCCAGATTTAAAAGAATTCCTTTACTTAAGCTGAATATCCTAATAGATCCAAGGATCTATTGTTGAAATCTGTTTTGTACAAACAATACATTTATCAATCTGCCAATATGATCTTACGTAATCACTCTAAACATACAGTATATTTTAATATGTGGCAGGACAAATTTGTTCCAATTCTTTTCTCTGTACTTTTTAAAGAATGTCCTGATTATTCTTTTTTTTTTTTTTTAGGTAATTAATTTATTTTTTATTGGAGGCAAATTATTTTACAATATTATATTGGTTGGTTTTGCCATACATTGATATGAATTTGCCCCGGGTTTACATAAGTTCCCCCTCCTGAACCGCCCTCCCACCTCCTGATTATTTTTTTTCCTACCGATGAACTTTAGAATTGGGTAAAAAAAAAAAAAACAAACATAATCCTGTTGTGGTTCTGACTGGTATCAAAAAGCACAGAGAAAACTGTTGATACTTGAGCTGAATCTGGCCAGAACATGTTGCTACTGAGCCTATGACATGGTTGTGTTTTAAAACTCGTGCCTAAAAATAAAATCGGTCACCTCCTTCCCACACCTTAAAACCCATTCCTTCCTCATTCCACTTAACACATATTAAGCTGCATTATACTTTTAAGAACAAACAGTGCTCCATAACATGAATGCACTATAACTTATCTAGCAAGTCCCCTACTGATGGGCACTTCGATTATTAATGGTCGCTTGCTATCATACAGTATGCTGCAATAAATATTCCTACACATTCATTATTCTAGACATAAGCAAATATTTCTATAGGATAAAATCCTAAGAGATAAATTATATGATCAAAGGGGATGTACATATACATTTTTTAAAAATAGAAACGTTATACATAAAAAAGACTAAGTGCATTTAAAAATAATATATTATCATCAAGTTGAACTATTGTCTAAATATTTAGCTAAAAAAAATTTATTTAATTATTAAACAAGTATTTAATGTCTCTGTGTGAGATTAAGGAAAAAAAATGGTTTAAAACAGTTACTGAATTGCTAAATTTTAACAGTTGGTTGAAAATTAGTCTTCAGAGGTTGGAATGCATTTTTAAAACACAGTGATAATTAAAAAGAGATAATATAGGCATATATAAAAACACTGCATAGTTAAATATATACAATTTTTGTGGAAAAAATTTTTTTAAAAAAGATGAGGACAATGCTATAAAACATGGGCAACAGATTTACACAGGCAATTCACAAAAAGGACATGTAAATGGCTAATAAACATGAAGTGATGTTTAACCTGCACAGTAATCGGGGAAATGAATTTAAAACTGCAATGATGACAATTTCTGAGTAGATCTTAAAAGTCTTCATCAGAAGAAAAACAATTTTTGTAACTAGTGACCGATGTTAGCTAGATGTGTTATGGTGATCATTTTGTAATGGATACAAAATTCAAATTATTATGCAGTACATGTGAAATTTATATGTTACATATCAATTATACCTTAATAAAAAATTAAAAATAGGGCTTCCTTGGTGGTCCAGTGGTTAAGAATCCGCCTTGCAGTGCAGGGGACATGGGTTTGCTCCCTAATCCAGAAAAGCACACATGCCGCTGAGTAGCTAAGCCCATGAGCTGCAACGACTGAGTCCACTTGCTGCAACTACTGAAATCTGCATGCCTAGAGCCCACACACCGCAACTAGAGAGTAGCTCCCACTCGCCTCAACTAGAGAAAGCCCATGTGCAGCAACAAATAGCCTGTGTGCCACAATGAAGACCCAGCACAGTCAAAAATAAATAAAATAAATCCTTTTTAAAAAATTAAAACTAAAATAAAACTGCAAAATAAATAAAATAAATCCTTTTTAAAAAATTAAAACTAAAATAAAACTGCAATGACATACCATTTCACTTCTATCCAGTTGGAAAAACACGAAAAAGTCTAACAATATATCAATTATTGACAAAGATGGAGAGCGATGTTTAGAATGCAGATGCTTACAACTGGTTTGGAGAATGATCCAAGCTGGATATTCATCAATGTTTATACTACATTTCATCAAATCTACAACAGCACTGACTCTAAGATGTGTTATTGTTTTACGTACCAAAAAAAAAAAACCTGCTGGGGAAAAGCAAAGCAAAACAAAACAGTGATAATACCCTTTATGTACTTGACAAGTGATACTTCCAAGTTAGAAAAGCTTGGTGTAGAATAGTGTATATAGCATACCACCTATCTGGCCAAAAAAAAAAAAAGGAGAAAAGGCCTGTAGATATACTTGTTTGCATATGCATAAAATATCCCTGCACAAAGTGTAACATTAGTATATTCTAGGAAGGGAACTATGACTGATAGAAACAGGAGAGGTTAAGTATTGTACAAACCCTCTGAAGTTTGACCACATGAACATATATTTCTAATACAGAATGTCAATGTATATTTTTATTTTTAATTTCAGTTTTATTATTAGCTTTTTATTTTGGTAATAATAGAAAAATTTTAAATCCCACTTTAGGAAACTAATTCTGTTCAGAAAATAGCTTAGATGATTTTTATTTTTCTCCTTCCCTAACTTTTTATAGTAGCTTAATTGAGATATAATTCACATACCATACAATTCACCCATTGAAAGTGTACAATTCAATAGTTTTTAGTATTCTCAGAGAGTTGTGCAAGCATTATCACAACTGATTTCCCTTTCTTTGGAATAATACAATGAGAATACTAGTCAGAATGCCGGTAAGGTCAGCACACAGAAAGATTATGGGGCACAGAGAAGGAAGATCTTGCCACAAAAGGAGCTGGAGTCTGTCCTCATCACATCCTAATTCTGCTCAGGATATTAGAGGAAATTATATAAATCAGATTTTTAAGGCAATTTTGTGCATGTCAAACTGTGGAAGGCTAGTTATGGTAAAGAAAGTCCCCTATGCTATTGTCAAGATGAAACTGAGACAATATAATTTTTCAAGATAGAAAAGGAAGGATTATTTTAATAACTTTTTCCAAAACTGTGGTATTCTCTGATACAAAACTGAAATTTGACAAGTGAATCCATTCTTAAAGGTCAGTTGCAACACTGAATGTGAAATCAATTACTAAACTTTTTCATTAATATAAACTTCATTACATTAAAATCTATTTTTCTTGAAATTTTTTCTTTTGTGTTAGTTTTAGGTGTACAACATAATGATTAATCAATTCATTTATTATGAAATGATTACCACAGTAAGTTTGGTTAAAATCATCACCATTCGTAAGTACAAACCTTGTGTGTACGGATGGTGAGAACTTTTAAGATCTATTCTCTTGGCATCTTTCAAATATACTATATAGTTTAGTTACCAGACTATACATTGTATTGCCAGGACTTATTTTTCTTTATTCATTCATACACTGATTTACACTTCAGTTATTTCCATGTCTTGGGCTACTGTAAATATGCTGCAATGAGCATGAGGGCACTACATGTTTTTTAAAGTTTATATTATGTTGGTCCAAGGCTGGAAACATTTTGGTTAACAGATTTAGTGTCAGGAAGCTTAGATTCAGAAGTCAGTCTGGAGAGACATGAAGGGGAAATGATTGCTGGCTGAACATTAAGCAGTATAATGGTTAATAATCATAAAATAAAGAATTTCTATGGCATTTACTGTGTGCCAGAAACTTTATATTAAATAACTCATCTAATCTACTGAAGAACACCCTATGAAAGAAAGAAAGAATTAGTCGCTCAGTCGTGGCCCCACAGACTGTAGACTGCCAGACTTCTCTCTCCATGGAATTCTCCAGGCAAGAACACCGGAGTGGGCAGCCATTCCCTTCTCCAGGGCATCTTCCTGACCCAGGGATCAAACCCTGGTCTCCTGTCTTGCAGGCAGATTCTTTACCATCTGAGCCACCGGGAAAATCCCAAGAACACCCTTCAGTTCAGTTCAGTTCAGTTCAGTCGCTCAGTTGTGTCCGACCCTTAGGTAGGTATTATTATTATTTGCATTTTCCAAAAGGGGTAACTGAGGTTTAAGACATTCAGGAACTTGCCCAAAGTTATATAACTAGTAAGTGACAGAAATAATATTTTAAATCCTCAAAGTCATGCACTTGACCACTAGAACACTGGCTTGTCAGCAAGACAAACAGTAATTAGCTGTGTGACTATGGGCACATGATTCAAACTCCTTTAGCCTCAGCTTTCTCGTCTATAACTGAAGAAGTTAATACCTGCCTCTCAAATATATAAAACAGTTAGCACAGCATCTAGCACTTGGCAAGTGTTAAATTAGAGCTAAAAATAAAAAAACTCTCCAAAAAGAGAGGTGTAGCTCACAAGGTGCACAGTAGTAAAAAGCAGACCAACTGGTCATCCACAACTCAGAGGACTACATGCTGTCCTGATAGATCTCAACACAATGATAAAGCAGAGCAAAAGACTGAAAATCGTACAGACAACAATGGTTTGAGAGAATTCTTACTGAATATTTTTATGTGTGATAATTATTTTAACATGCAGCACTCAAACATTTCAAAGTCACTCTTTATGTTTTAGAAAAATCAAGACAAATTGGTAATGAATGCCCTTCTAACAGTATGTAGTAATGGAAGGGCTTGGAACATGAAAAATCTGTATGTTTAAAATAGTCCAAGGAGAAAAAAGAAACAATTTTATGAAAACAGCATATTCCAGTTCTTAAAATGACTAGAAATATTCAATAGGGGTCACATTAAGTATGTTTCTAAAAACTCTTTACTATGATTCCCATCATCAACAATGACAGCAATCCCGTGGCAATGTTATACCGGACATATACATTAAAATCAGTGTGTCCAAAAAACCAAGATGTTGTCCATGGATCTGCTTGGGGACAGATTGAGAGATAAGTCGTCAACATTTGTAAAACTCTACAAAAAGCAAAATCCCATAGCTGAAGTGAGTGAAAACTATGTTCTTTACTCAGACATACTAGAGCACAGGAGAAGGCCTACTGCTGTATCCAAACCAAATTCAGTTTGGTTTGTGGTTTATAATCCTGATATCCTAGGCCACTGGCAAGAGAAAAATATTTCTACCAAGGGTAACGTCACGTAGAAAAGTATTGGCAATATGTGAAGTATTAATGACCCCTATGTCTCTACTATTGTACATTCCATTTTGCTGATTTCACTACAGGGCACAAGACCTGCAGGATTAGATTTAACAGTAAGTCATGACCAAGTTTAATAAGATAGTCACTATAAAAAAAAACAACAACCAGAGTCTCAAAGATATTTGGGGAAGAAATAATACAAATTCTCTATACCAATTCTTCTAGAAATATAAGAGAACATTTTCCAATTCATCTTATGATGTCACATTATCATAGTAACAAAACTAGACAAGAACATTACAAGAATAAAAAAATAAAACCCAGAACAATAACCCTTTATCAACACAGATGCAAGAATTCCAACAAAGTATCAGCAAACTGAGTCAAACTACATAAAAAACTAATACATCATAATTCAGTAGAGTTTTCCCTAGAATGAAAGGTTTAACATTTGAAAATCAATGTAATTACCATAACAAGACAGAAAGAGAAAACCACATCGCCATCTCAACAGATACAGAAAAAGCGTCTGACGTAGTACAATATCCATTCACAATAAAAATGATCAGAAATTAAAAATAGACAAGAACTTCCCTTAAAGGTCATCTTGATGTGGGACATCTATGAAAAATCTACAACTAAGATGGCACTTACTCATGAAATACTAAATTCTTGTTCTCTAGGATTAGGTAAAAGGCAAAGATGTCTATGCTGCTGCTGCTGCTAAGTCACTTCAGTTGTGTCTGACTGTGTGTGACCCCATAGACGGAAGCCCACCAGGCTCCCCCGTCCCTGGGATTCTCCAGGCAAGAACACTGGAGTGGGTTGCCATTTCCTTCTCCAATGTGTGAAAGTGAAAAGTGAAAGTGAAGTCACTCAGTCGTGTCCGACCCTTAGCGACCCCATGGACTGCAGCCTACCAGATTCCTCCATCCATGGGATTTTCTAGGCAAGAGTACTGGAGTGGCTTGCCATTGCCTTCTCCGAAAGATGTCTATACACATTACTATATTTAACTAGTAGTCCTAGTCCACGCAATAAGGCAAAAAAAAAAAAAGAAATAGAAGACAAACACAGTAAAAGGAAGAAGCAAAATTATTTCTACTCACAGGTGATACGACTGCTTATGTAGAAAATTCTAAGAAATTACCAAAAAATGTAATTTTCAAAAATGTAATTATCAAAAAATGTACCAAGTAAACTAATTTTTGGTAAGGTTACAAAAGGTCAAAATACCAAAGGTTACAAAACAAAAGGTCAAAATACCAAAATCAACTATTCTATGATGCAAGAGATAAACTAGAAATTGAAATTAAAAACAGTATAAAAACAGTAATACCAAAAGTATAAAATATTTAGATGAATTTAAGAAAGTATGCACAAGACCTACTAACATGGCTGAGGGAAAATAAAGACCTAAACAAATGGAAAGATATACCGTGTTTGTAGATGGGAACACTCAGTATGATTCAAAGATTCTTGATGGTAGCTTTATCCATATTTTCAACACAATCCCAACCATAATCTCACTACAAATATGCTTTTTTATAGAAATTGAGAGGCTGAGCTTTGTACTGGTATAGAACTAGATATAAAGTCCAATGGACTATAACAGAGAACCCACAAAGACTCTCACACATACTCATTCTATTGATTTTTGATAAAGGTGCCACTGTAATTTAATAGGGAAAGACTAGTGTTTTGACAACTGCTGACTATTTCCAAAAATGGTACTCTCACAATCAGACAATCATGTGGGGAAAAAAAAAAAACCATCTAGATCCTTACCTCACACACACACAAAAACTAACTTGAAATATTTCACACACTCAAACGCATGAACTTGTAGATAACTTGTAGATGAAAACTGAAGAAAATCTTTGAGACTTCATTTAAGCAGATTTTCTTAGGACACAAAATGAAATGCATGAACCATGAAGGAAAAAGAAAAGATAAACATAACTTAATTATGTTTAACATTTGCTCTTTGAAAGACAACAATAAGAAAATTAAAATGCAAGTCTCAGACTAGGGTATCTGTACATCCTCGTATTTAAGGACTTGTATCCAGAACATCCACAGAACTCTTACAATCAATAAGGCAAACAACCTGATTAAAAAACAATGAGCAAAAGATTTGACAGACATTTACTCTAATAAGATACGTGAATAGCAAATGAGCATCTGAAAAGATAATTAGTTATTAGGAAAATGCAAAATAAAACTAGAATGAGATGCTATTACATATACACTAGGATGGCTAAACTTAAAGAGTACCACAAATACCAAGTGCCGAAGAGAATGCAAAGCAACTGGAAATCTCATATACTCCTGATGGGGATGCAAAATGGTATAGACACTCTGGAAAAGTTTGGCAGTTTCTTACTAGTAGCCCTATAACTACTTTTAGCTTTGATAAATAAAAACATATATCCACACTGAAACTTGTAGACAAATATTCATTACTTGAATAGCCAAAACCAAGAAAAACTCAAATGTCCTATATCCATTCACTGGACTAGTTTTCAGGATTTAAAAGTTGCAAACTATTGATACATGTAATAACACTAATGAATCTCAAAAATTTCATGCTAAGTGCCAGAAGTCAGACACTCACACTGGTCAGAATGGCCATCATCAAAAAATCTGCTAACAATAAATGCTGAAGATGGTATGGAGAAAAAGGAACCCTCTTGTACTGTTGATGGGAATGTAAATTGGTGCAGCCACTATGGAAAACAGTATGAAAGCTCCTTAGGCAACTAGGAGTAAAACTACCATATGACCCAACAATCCCACTACTGGACATGTACCCTGAAAAAACCATAATTGAAAAAAATACATGCACCCCAATGTTCACTGCAGCACTATTTACAATAGCTCCTGGACCATGGAAGCAACCAAGACATCCATCAACAGATGAATAGAAAGAGCAGCTGTGGTACATGTATACGATAGAGTATTACTCAGCCATAAAAAGGAACACATTTGAGTCAGTTCTATGAGGTGGGTGTACCTAGAGCTATTATACAGAGTGACATAAGTCAGAAAGAGAAAAGCAAATATCAAGTATTAATACATATTTATGGAATCTAGAAAAATGGTTCTGATGAACCTACATGCAGGGCAGTAATAGAGATGCAGAGACAGAGAATAGAGTTTGAACACAGTGGCGGAAGGAGAGGGTGGGACGAACTGAGAGAGTAGCGTTGAAACATACATATTACCATATGTAAAACAGACAGCTAACAGGAAGTTGCTGTATGACACAGGGAGCTCAACATGGTACTCTGTGACAACCAAGAGGTGTGGGATGGGGTAGGGGTAAGGGGGAAGTTCAAGAGGGAGGGGACATAAGTATACTCATGGCTGATTCACTTTTTATGGCAGAAGCCAACACGATACTGCAAAGCAATTATCTCCTGAATAAAAATAAACTTTTTAAAAAAGTATATATTGCATGATTCTGGTTATATAATGTTACATACTCCTGGTTGCAACGGACTTGGCAGTGGGGAGAGATATTTAACTGCAAAGAAGCATGAGAAAACTTGCTGAAATACCAAAAATGTTCTGTATCTTGATTTTGGTAATGATTATACCACTCTGTAAACTTAGTACAACTCAAAGAGAACTCCACTTTTAAGAAAGTTTTTACCTCAATAAAGCCTATTAAAAAAAGAAGAAGAAAAACACTCTTCTCCTATATACCTCAAATTTATTGTGTGAGGATCAAATGATACACAGTTAGCTGACACTTGAACAACATCAGGGCTCAAGGTGCTGACCTCTCTGCCCAGTTCAAAATTCAAGTATAATTTTAGAGCTGGCCTTCCAAATCAGAGGTTCTAAATCTATGAATTCAGACAACCACCGACTATGTGATACTTTTATTACATTTATTGGGGGAAAAAAACGCACCTAAAGTGGACCCACACAATTCAAACCCCTGTTGTGGAAGAATCAACTGTAGTTAAATTTAGCTGAAGTTGATACACACTGATGTTAAAAGCTTTCTTAAAGGCCATAAGAATTTGCATGATTGTTTCAACATTTTATAGGTCTCTCAGATATCAAGGCCCTCAATCAAGCCTTGTTAGTTCAAGTTTCAGTTCCTCACCTAAATAGATACAGGGACTTCCTGGTGTGCAGTGGATGGAAAACCGCCTGCCAATACAGGGGACGTGGGTTCAATCTCTGGACCGGGAAGATACCACATGCCTCAGAGCAATTAAGCACATGTACCACGACTTGTGAGCCCACACTCTAGGGTCTGCAAGCCGCAACTACTGAGCCCACATGGCTAGAGAGCTTGTGCACTGCAACAAGAGAAGCCATCACAGAAAGAATCCCGCGCACCACAACGAAGAGGAGCCCCTGCTTGCTGCAACTAGAGAGAGCCCACGGGCAACAATGAAGAGCCAGTGCGACCAAAAAATCATAATAAATAAATGCAGCAACTGATGTGAATTCAACAGTTGGCAGGAATATTCCTTAAGGCATAAAAGACTGTATTTGTAGTTTAGTAAAAATGGTATTTATTCCATTCCCTCTGAGTCTTCTTCTGCAGGTTGCTATTTATAATATTGTCTACCGCTGAACTTTAGGTTATGCTATTTTATCAGACACAGATACCTTCTGACTCATACTAGGGTTATTTCTTCTTCATTTTTCCCTGTAGGCTTTTTTAATATAAAGAAAATTTACTTATGTTAGGTAAGAAATATTTCATAAAACTCTTGAAGGAATATTACACCTTAAGTACAGACTTTTCTCCATGATCTTAGGAAGCAAGAACGGGGGAAAAACAAAAATGAAAATTACTGAGGGGTGAAAAACCACACTTGTGCCTAACTTTTAAAAATCACTTTTGTCAAAACTTTTGGTAGAATGAAGTTTTTAAAAATACAGTTTCTACTTTAAACACAGGTGGAAGAGAAATCTTGTTTTATATTGAAAATCAACCTTCCTAAGTTTAACAGCAAAAATGTATAATCCCATACACTGCACGTGAGATGCTAATAGCCCTAGTAAGACACTAAATATCAAAAACTGTAGAAAACTGATTTTCCTAACGACAAAAAGTGTCCTCTGAAATTATTTTCACTCCAGTTTTTCACAGCTCTCACCAAAGTGAGAAAAATGGGTGTTCAGATATACAGCCTGGATTTTTTTACTGAGGAAAAGAAAGGTAACCACATGTGTTGTATTTATAAGAAAACAGTTTGGCAACAAATTGCTGAATGTAGAAGAAAATGAGAATAAAATAATTTTTTTGAACCAGAGGACAGCATCTGTTCTTATTCTTCAGAGACAAGGGAAAATCCTAAAATGTACTTTGCAAAAACATTTATATTTGAGAAGTTTTCTCCTAATAGAAACTAAAGCTTAAACCTTTTCAATTTGGAAACACAAGTTCCAACTTACATGAAGAAATCTGCCCAATTTATAGACAGATAATAGCCTTCATAGTGGAGCTCTACATGAAGCTAGTAAAATTCATCAGGTAGGAATTGATAAGATCTTGTTAGATAAGCATTAGAATTATATTTCGTTATATTATAATAGGATAATACCATAGTCTGTGACTTATGCCCAACCAATACTACTTTTCTAATATAAATGTAAATTCTACTTGCTTAGAGCAGCTTTATTCATAATTGCCCAAACTTGGAAACAACCAAGATGTCCTTCAGTAGATGAATGGATAAACTGTGGTATATCCAGACAATGAAACATTACTTAAGTGCTAAAAAGAAATCAACTAACAAACCATGAAAAGACATTAAAGAGCTTTAAATAATTATTATTAAGTGAAAGATGCCAACCTGAAAAGGATACATACTATATGATAACACTCTGGAAAAGGCACAACTACGGAGGCAACAAAAAGATCAGCAGTTGTCAAGGGTTAGGGGAGAAAGAGGGAAGGATGAATAGGTAGAGTCCAGGGAATTTTTAGGCAGTGAAACTAGAGTGTCATCTTCTGACACTATAACAGTAGATAATAGTAATTACAGTTTTTCAAGACCTATTTGAATGTACAATGTGTGTGTGTGGTCAAGAGTACTGGAGTGGCTTGCCATAGATGCTAAGAATATGGGAGGCTGTGTGTGTGTATGTGTATATGTGTGTGTGTGTGTGTGTGTGTGTGTGCCATAGATGCTAAGAATATGGGAGGCTGTGTGTGTGTATGTGTATGTGTGTGTGTGCGCGCGTGTGTGTGGAGGGGCAGGAGGTATATGAGAACTCTATACTTTTAGCTCAATTTTGCTGTGAATCTACAAATACCCTGAAACATAAAGTCCATTTTTTAAAAAAGGTATATTGACATTTTAGTTGGTTTTTAGTGTCAGGTGTGAAGTTCTCTAATCAGGGAGAGGATCAATATGTACACAACTTTGTAAAGAAATTGTTGTAGTTAAACTAAATATGCAGTGCTTTTATCCTTTGTTTTATTTTATGGTGTTTGATTTTTGGCCATGCTACATGGTATGCGAGATCCGAATTCCCCAACCAGAGATGGAACCCAAGCCCTCTGCAGTGGAAGCATGGAGTCCTAACCACTGGACCACCAGGGAAGTCCCTATTCTTCATTTTAAAGATAAGGAAGAAAGGGAAAGTGATCTGAATTCAGCTGAAACATTTCTAAAACTGGTTCAGAGCTTCCCTTTACACAAATTCTTACATTTGGAGAATAAGAGTCACTAGGGAGGGGTAAAATGCATACTTGTTAAATGTACTTAGCAGTTTAAAAACAGAATGGAGTTTGACAACTAGAAAAGATACTTGGAAAACATTTGGTCAAACCCCACATCTTATAAATAAAGAAAATGAGGCTCAGCGAAGTTATGTGATTTGCCCTGGATCACAAGGCTATTTGACAGAAGGACTAGAATTCTGGCGTTCAAAAGTTTAATGGTCATTTTTCCATTATACCTCTATCAGTCAGGAAAACAGAATTGGGATAAATTTCTTAAAACTCAGAGATGATTATTTTTTTCTTCTTTTATTTATTTACTTTTTGAGAGGACATGAATCTAATTAGGGTATTTATTTAGCTGATAAGCACACACTAAAGCACTGCCCATTTACCCACTTATTTTGCCAGCATGATTTTCCCCAGAGGTCACCTAAGAAGAAAATCATGTCTTAATAATTCTCACAGCCCAAGAAAATGTTTCACCCTGAAAGTGAATATAAAACCTACATGTTTATTACTAAAGCAAAGGCTATGTATGCTCCCCACCTTACCATTGTTAGTGAGAATTTTGAAACTTGCCCAATCTCTTACAGGGGTAAAAATCCACTCTTGGTGGGAGCAGCTATGACTCTGTGAAAGAAGCTACAAATAACATGCTGGGAAATTCAGCAGGCACTGTTATTATATCCTGTTTATACTGTCATTTTTCCTATCAGTAGGATATTATTTATACAGACCCCACCCATGAACTTCTTGTTTATCTTATTATAGAAATCCTCCAAATCTATAAAAAGAAGCCTCTGTATTTTGTTTCTGGAACAAGCACATGTGTGGTAATTTTGCACCTCACTACACATTTTTATTTAGCATTTCCTTTTGTTATGCACCACTCGCTCTCATTTTTACCCAAGGTTGATTTATTTCATTATGTCACATACTGGAGTTAAATTTAACTGACTTTTAGAGACTCCAATCTAGGACAGATTCCAGAGCACCACATCTTTTATGTTGGGGGAGATTTCTTCAGGTAGCTATTCTTCTAAGATAAACTTGACTAATTTGTTTAACAGGCAGAAAAATGTGCCAATATATTAATCAGGTGCCCCAGTAAGTGAGCCCCAAGTGCCTAGAAGCTTTCCTAACTTTGGCTTCTTTATCTCACCTGGGTCAGTTATGACGGTTAAGCTTTATACTAGTTCTCACTAACTCACTATTCTCTAGCTGGCTCTCTTTTCTGGAATGAAAAGCATTGCTTCCGAGTTTAGCTGAATGGTTACACAGGCTGGGTGGAAATGTGACATGAATTCAGTAAGTAGACCAAAGGGACAATGAACCAATCTGGTTATAAATCATCTTCAATCCCCTGCCTAACATAAATAATTGAATTAAAGTAGATAAAAGAAAAGTGAAAATCGCTTAATGGCAGAAATTCATGCTGCGTTTGTTGAGCAAATAAGTATTTCCAGAGGGGAAACATCACTGGAGAAAGGCACACTGGATAAATTTTCACATGTATACCTTGTGTTAGCTTTACTAGTAGTCCTTTTCTAGGGAAACATGAGATCCTCAGAGAGTATGTGCAATGCTAGACTCTCTGAGAACGTATAAGAAGATCTCTGCTTTTAAAGACTACTACTCTAAAATGCAGAACTGAAATGAAGTTTAACCTCTCAGGGTGGTAAATTTATTAATTTCAGGCAAAAAAGAGAGGTCTACATGGGCTACAGTGATCAAAGAAATCAGAATGAGGATAGTAACAGAAGTAATGTTGATAAAGGGTTCCCTGGTGGTTCAGTGGTAAATATTCTGCCTGCCAATGCAAGAGACTCGGGTTCGATCCCTGGGTTGGGAAGATCCTCTGGAGAAGGAAATGGCAACACACTCCAATATTCTTGCCTGGGAAATCCCAGAGACAGAGGAGCCTAGCAGGAGATAGCTCACGGGGTCACAAAGAGTCAGACATCACTCAGCAACTCAACAACAACACTGATTAACAGGAATTGGTAAGACCAGGGTGAGCAGATGAAGGCAAGCTAGGCACAGTCAACGACTAGTGAGAATCCAGGCGAACAGACACAGAAATGGCAAGGAGCTGAATCCAGCTAGCAAGGATACTGAAAACAAGATGGCTATGAACAGCAGGCTGGAGTAGATCATAAAAAACTTCATTTTCCATACAGTGGAGAACCAAAGATGTACGAATGAACCCAAGTTTGGATGAGGAATAGGAGGAGGAGGAAGAACAACCTGGGGTGAGGCAGAAATGAGGGGAAGAAGTATTTAACGGTACCAAATCCTATGATTACAGTGGCAAAAGTCCACGAGTACTAACAGATTACATGTGGAAAAGTTTCAACTCTTGCTTTCAGAAACGAGAGGCGGCATCCAGACGACCGTCACCGGCTGAGACAACGCTCGGCAATGCCGATCCTCGGCAGTGAGCATCAGGAAAGCTCCCAGTCCCCCAGAATACTGCTTCTCAGCACAGAGCACCTGGCCATCCGGTTAAAATGTAAGTGCTGACTCAGCAGGTTTAGGGTGGTACCTTTCTAAATGGAGAAACGTACATGGGGAAATGTAAATGGAGACACACAGATGTGCAGAGAAATGTAAATGGAGAATTGGGTACATTCTCCCAATACCGCTATCCCATGGACTACATTTTGAATAGCAAGATGCTAAAACATCTTTACTTTCCCTTTCAAAAAAGGCAGTATTTGATGTGTGGTATAGCTAATGCCTCAGATATGCCTGCTGCTGCTAAGTCACTTCAGTTGTGTCCGACTCTGTGTGACCCCACAGACGGAAGCCCACCAGGCTCCCCCGTCCCTGGGATTCTCCAGGCAAGAACACTGGAGTGGGTTGCCATTTCCTTCTCCAATACATGAAAGTGAAAAGTGAAAGTGAAGTCGCTCAGTCGTGTCCGACTCTTAGAGACCCCACGGACTGCAGCCTACCAGGCTCCTCCAGATATGTCTAAGAAATTCCTTTTAGAGGTACTGTATTATAATTTGCATCAACATCTGGTGGGTTTCAAAAGACACTATTTTAAAGGTTCAAGATGATTCAAAATTCAGGGTATTCAAGATATTCAGAAATATTTCCACTTGGGCAAAATCAACCTTATCATGCTGTTTATAACACTACAGTTTTGTCTTTTTTTTCTTTTTTAGGCTGGCAAACTAGAAGATACTATTGCTTCTAATCTTGGGGGCTGAATTAAAAGTCCTGAGAGACAACTGATCTTTCCACAGTGCATATCAGTGGGTTTTGATAAAACCCACTTAACCTGCCCTTACAATGCCCTTAGCACCACATCTTAATCCTTGAAGATAAAAATAACATTTTAAGCATCCTATTGAAAAACAACTGAAGATTACAAAAATTAGATTCATCAATAGTTGTAGAGGAAGGGACATGCCTTTAACTTTTTTTTTTAAACAATGAACAGAAATATCATTTATAAAAATATTAGTGTAATATGTTACACACATATTAAGACTGGGTGATCTCAGATTCTTGGGGTGAAATTAAATACTTCCAAAATCTCAAGTTTAATTTTTAACCAAATGGTCAGTAACAACATTTGAGGAAAATGAGCTTCGATATGTATCAATGTCTAGAGAACAGAAATAGCATCTTAAAATTGGAAGGTGCTGCTGAAGACCAGATTCAACTATTTCAATGTATTAATAGAAGAAACTGAGGTGCAAAGGCTAAAAAGGCCAAAGTCACAGAGCTGCTACTGGAATGTTAAAAAAAAGAAGGGGAGGAACAAATTAATTTTTGTATCTGTTAATATACAACACACAACAATATATCAACTACAACATGTATGTAATTGAAAGAGTTTCTGGTTCCTCCCATGACTAAGACATAGTTGATTTTACTAAGCTCTTAGAGATTACTGATATCCAAGAATAGAAGACTACAGACCAACAAAGAAAAGACATGCTACCCCCAAATTTAAGAACTTCATAAAAAATGCAATCTGAATAGAGAATGACACATATACACCACATACTCAGATGGGGCTGCCGTTGGTTGGGTAATGGGATGGGATATAAAAAAATAAAGAGAAGACATTGGTAATTCTTATCTTCTCAGTTATGGTTTGAGAATATACATTTTCTTTCACATATGGAAAAGTGGTTAAAAAACACAACTTCCCTCACTCCCGTGAATCTTTTTTTTAATTGGTAAAATCAAGGAGTAGATCTGGAGGACTGTAAAGCTTATAAAAATATGAAATGTAGAAAGCAGCTGGATGTGCATGTGTCATAAGCTCTGTCACAATCACAAGAAAACCAAAGAATCCTTTTTAGTCATAAAATAGGGAATTTTGTGCTTTTTACAAATGCTATAAAATTTACCAGCACAAGATAAAAAAAAAAATCACTGGAGAAGTTCCAAGATATCGGAGACAATGGCTTTTAAATCACAGGCATACATTATTATGCCTAAGTTGACAGATCTGCACTGCAATGCAGAAATGCAAGCAATATTCCAACATCTGCACTAGAAGGCAGAGACTAGACAAGATTCCAGAATAAAGGGCTCTTCAGCTCTTACCTGTTACCTGTGCAACAACTGCTTGGGAAATCCTCCGATTGGCAAGAAAGGCTTTGATTTCCTCTTTTATCACACTGCTGTCCCTCCTAACAAAAACAGAAGACAAGACCAACAATGTATGTTGAAGGTAGAAATCCTCATCTTTGCTAAGAAAGGTGAAGCAGAGAGGTGGGGAGAACACAGAAAGAAAGGACACAAAAATAAAGGTAAAACAGACCGAGCTTGTGGGAAAATATGAAATTAAAACAAACCAAGAAACACCAAATATTCAAGTCCTAAAACAGCACACCATCAGACAGACGCTTTAGTGAATGCCACAGTAGATGGAAGTCTCATACCAGAGATGGTTAATCGCATGCTGTGTATAATTCACATTAGGAACAAGCTGCCATATGGTATACGCAAATTTTCATTACTGGGGAATGAATGTATCTTATACAGACAGAAATCCTAGGAAAATAAAAAGCAGCAACAACAACAAAAATCAGTTGTGAGTAGACTGTGGTTTTGCATGTTAACTATGCAACTGCATAAATCATGTTCAGTTCATTTGAAAATCTCTGTCAAAGGAACAGAAATCATCATTCTCACAACTGCTAAAATGCTGGCCATTTAAGGCGCTTTTTTGCCTTTTAATTTGCCTTCTTTGTCCTTAATAAACCAGAAAAATTTTAAGAAGGGTGGGCTGAATATAAAATGTTAGTATAGAAGACACATTAATGTCCTAATACATGTAATACACAGGACACTTAATACTTAAAACTATACTATATTCTATGTCCTTGACATTACATATCATAGACCTAATTTTTCCTCCACTAAGACTCTTACAAATTTTTACTTATTTAAAAGTCCAAGAAATTCTCAAAAAGACTAGACATTCACTAGAATGACAATGAATGGGAAGACTGTTTCTCTACCAGGACAAACATAATACTTCAATGAAAATTATACCTAAAGCCTTAAAACTAATCAGTTTCTCTTTGAATGTTCAAAAGAATCACACAAATGGATTTTTTGTTCAAGCTCAAAAGTAACTGAATAGTGGTAACTTATGGTCTAAAGCAGATAATCAGCAAACTATGGCCCATAGACTAAATCTGGCCTCCCATCTGTTTTTATACAACCTATGAGTTTTCACAGATGAACATTTGCAATCAATTTGATGACAGGGAATACTAACTTAGAACATGAATTGAGCAAAGTATTATCCCCTTCTCACAAAAAAATTCTATTCTTCTCTATAGGCCTGTATCTTAAAGATGGTATTTGATGATCAATTATTATTCTATACTGAATTTTGCTAATAAAATTTGTGATCATTTGCTTTCTCTCTTGTATATAAGTATCTATATCATGTCCTTGATTTTGCCTCTTGCCCACAAAGTCTAAAATCTTTTCCATCTAACCCTTTACAGAAAAACTCTGTGGACTCCTGATCTCAGACAAAGGGACCATGGAATCTTTATAAATTGCTTTGTGAATCGCAAACTCCTGACTGGAGCTCAAGTCTCTCTAGATTATCTGGAATGAGAAAAGTAAAGTATCCTATCCCCAAAGAATCAGCAGTGATTTACTCAGAGCAGATTGGCAGTCCTTTGCTGAGGAGGAGCTAAGTGCTCTGTTGGTGAATTTCATGCTCCCTTTCAGGAATTCTGGAAAAGAGCAGAGAAGTGATGGTAGGGACAGCTTCCAATCTGGAGCTCCACAGTCTACTCTTCATCCACTGGTTGGAAATCCTAATCAAAAAGATTCCCAGAGGAAGAAAATAAAGAATCAGCAGCCTAATCCAGTACTTAAAGCTTCTCATACTGATCTAGATACTGGCCATATTCCTTCCAAAATGGTTATTTATACTGGAAACATTTCTTCGAAAAATATGCAATCGTATTTTAAAATTATGTAACTGAAAGAAAAGGGCACAATGCATTTAAAGGTCAAAATACCTGTCTATACATTACCATCTGGCTCTTAAATATCCAACAGTCAGTAGAGCAAGAGATAAACTTCAGCAATATCTATTTCAATTGGTTTATGTAAATAAAACAATCAAATTATTTGGTTTCTGATACAGATGCAAAATTAAGCTGAAAAATTTTAAGTAAAGCACTGCATTCCAATGTACACAATGTCCTTCTAGGAAAATGAAAACTGAATTTAAGAGGGTATCTAGTAACCTTAAATAAAAATGTGCTTTTGTGGGGAAAATGATGAAACGGTATTTTCTTGACTACTGATTTAAATTGGAATTTAAATCAATTTATTTAAAATAAATTTCTCCTCGAGTAGAAACTAAGTCATAAGGAGGAGATAACACTCAATTATTCCAATAGGGCACATCCAGTTTGTGAATTATTCACAGCCCTGCGGTATGATATTACCAAGCACTGCAGCAAGACAGAAGGAACCCCAAAAAGTCTGCAAAGGAGCAGAAGTTCACTTAACCTTCTCAGATTCTATTTTTAGTTACGTGGGAAGTTTCTAAATATCCATAATGAGCTTAAAAAACTAAAAACAAAAACCTCTTTACTCAATTGCTTTACCAGAAAGCTTTTTCAAACTGAAGAAAAACAAAACTTAAAAGATAAAGGGTGTGCTTGGGCAAGTCATTTAATAAAGTTTGTTTCATCATCTGGTAAAATAAGAACAGTAATATGCCCCCTATCCCATTACAAGGCTTTAAAGATTTTTCTCCAAGCACTGAAATTAAAATTAAATGAATATTACCATCAAATGTGTGTACATAATATATAAAATTAAAAAATTCTTCAGTATAAGTTTTGAAACTGTAAAAGCATTATATAAACAATGACTATCATTTTATAACAGGCCAGAGAGAACTCAAGGAAAAAAAGAAACAAATGATCTGCTATAAGTCCGTAAGACTGAAGTTAACATCTGTATTGGATGTTTTAAGGCACCATGAAAAGATTTCTATAGGCATTTTAGATGCAAGTGTTTTGTCATTTAGTTGGTTTTACTAGGTATTTCCAAAATAGTAACAGCATTTAACCTTCACTGTGTTCAGTTCTCTTAGGTATTTCAAAAACTTCCACCCTACTGGGTTAAATTTGTTCTCTAAACTTTCATATATTCCCCCTCATTCATTCCACCTTCTTTAACGAACGACTTGCCACTCCTAATGTCCACATCATATCCTGTGAAATCACAGATTTCTTGGTGTGAAAATTCCTTCATTTACTACAAATTTGTCTCATCTCTTACGCTTTACTTCCTCTGTCTAAAATTCGACATCTTTAAAGAGAATGTATCCACTTTTCCACCTTTATAAGCTCTCTCTCTCTCCTCGTGATTTCTACTTCTCCAGTCATACGGAATTAAAGTGAAGTGTAGGCTGATCTTTCTTTGATTCCATAGTTTACTTCCAAGATAAGCTACCACTCTACTTCTATCTAATCACTTAGATACACTCAGTAATGCCTCTTCATGAAGTCACCCTTTTTAAAAGACATCTTAAAATAATAATCACCATGTAATCAGAGACGTTCTCTCTGATCCTCAGAGCTAAAAAAGATTGTTTCTTCTAATAGCTAACTTTAACCATTTCAAATATACATACCAATATATTATATGCAATTCTGTACTATAGTAGTTCCTGATCTGCTCTTATCTCTACTAGCAAAGTCCTTGAGCACAAAGATTGTATCTTATTCCTTAAGGATTTGCATATATTAGAGCTTAATTTGCTCCATAAATGAAAAAAATCTGCAGTTAAACGTAAAAGGCTGTAAAATAGAAAACCTGATGTAAATAATTTATTAAAAACAGCTCTAAATTCCTAATGCTAACTATGTTTAAAATTCCCAAAACAGAATGGAAGAGAGTTATGTATACTAGCTCAAAATGGTAATGCTTTCTTTTCTGTAACAAAGACTATTAAAGACTGTTTAAAAGTTGTATGCATTAAGATCTTCCAAATTTTCTTAGTTGATATACACTACACATCTTTAAGACCTCTTAAAAGTAGTCATCTATCTCAAGACTTTCAGAGGTGGAACAATACCTACTAGTACAGACTCTTTCACTGGTGGAAAAACATAACTACACACAAATTCTTTCACATACGAATAGGAAGCTGCTCCCTTCAATTTCTACTCATGGAGATAAAGCATAATTTAGAAGCTTACAAGATAATGTTAAAACAAAATCTACTCTGCATGTGTAAACAACACGGTAACTGAATACTATGTTCTATAGAACATAAATCCCTACCTACACAAGTAAATAATCTATTAGGCATAGAGACAACCAACTCGGAATAATGTCTCAGAATCCTAGATAAAATACTAAACACTCATGAAATTTAGTATGTGGGTAGTCAGGAATAAAATCTTTTATATGACAAATTAATTCTGATAAGCCTCATTTCAATTGTTATTTTATACATACACAGTAGGACAATACACTTTACTAGATATACACTATTAGCAGATATACATATACACCTATATATAAACATATATACTAACAGATGCATTTTAAAAATATTAAAGTGTAAAATCGGTCTTTATCCTAGCTCTTGGTTTTAAAGTCCTTCCTAAAATGTTATATTCAGCAATTTGCTGAGAATCCACATTCTAGTTTCCCTTTGATTTTTTCAAAACCCTGATCAATCCAAAAACGGAAAAAGTAGCAGTTACTTTCTTTCAAATTAATCAAATTTAAAAAAAAATCTCCTTTGTATACCTTGAAATTTTTAGGAGTTTAGTTTCTGGACCCAATGGATTATGAGATTTGAAAGCTAAATCTTAAGAGTTGAGTGCCCTGGAGGCTGGGTAATATGAGCATGAGAAAGGTGAATTACATGTGACATATGTAGGAAAGGAAGCAGGAAGGCATTTAGAAGTACAGCCCTCTGTATCATCAGAGTGTGGAGTGGGCAAAGGGGAGTGGAGCCCAGTGTGGGCACAGGGCACTCAGAAAGATTCACTGCTCAAAACTCATTCTCTAACATTAGACCAAATAAAAATTCATTAGGCTACCCAAGGGACTGACTTGAAGTGACAAATATCACTTGGGGGGAGAGTGGAGGATAAGTACATTAAGGCTTTCACACTTTGTCTTGAGTTATAGTAATGATCATTCCTAAAATTTTACTGAAATCTACACACATGAAAAATGTATTTACAGATACAAGTCAGTGACAGACACACTGGTAATAAAGACATGGGTTAGAATTGAGCTCTGCCACTTAAGTTTTCTTGGGTCGAGTTATTTAATTTTTGTGTATCTCAATATTTCTGCTCTACCTCACATATAGCATGGTTCTGATAATTAAAAGTGAAACAGTCATGCAATAAACTTCTCCCTCAAACCTGAGGACTGTGATTATTTGTAAACTTGAGAAAAATGAGAGATGGGCACAAAGGAAGAGTGAAGGTGTGGGTGAGGGTGCAACGGCAGAGGCCCACAGAGCGCCAGAAGGATCAGTGAGACCGCTGGATGAATAGCGGGCAGCACAGGAGTAGTTCTAAGAAAGAAGCCATAAAACATCCTGCCTATACAAGGGGAATGTGTAAGTTAAGACTGGTAACAATTACACACACACACACACACACAACAAGGGGAATGTGTAAGTTAAGACTGGTAACAATTACACACACACACACACACACACAACAAGGGGAATGTGTAAGTTAAGACTGGTAACAATCACACACACACACACACACACAACAAGGGGAATGTGTAAGTTAAGACTGGTAATAATTACACACACACACACACACACACACACCCCTAATGATGAAACCTGAATGTGTGTACTTGCACACACACACACACACACACACACACACACACCCCTAATGATGAAACCTGAATGTGTGTACTTGCTGGATTTAACCATAAACCCTGTTGTCAAGCTTTTAGATCATTATACTCAAGTTTAAGACTCTGGACAATCTTCCAGAGACTTGTTAAAAATAAACTTTTCCAAAACTTCCCATTAGTCTAAAACACATCTGGAAATTAACTAATGCTTTTAAAGCTCACTAAAACTGATTAATGACAGCAACAACAACAAAAAGGCTAGAATCCTAACAAATTTTATTGTTGATACCCACTCTGCTTAGGATAATGAAAAACTAACCTTGTTACATGTTAACTATTAAAGTAACTTCCATTTGCCCAAATGATCCTCTCTCTCAATCTTGACAGTGATGTAGATGTTAAATTCAAAATGAACATAAACTTTGGCCAGCTGTTTAAACAAGGAAAATGAATGAAAAGCCACACTGATGTTTTATACTATTAAGTTTTACAAAGATTAAATAACAGGTCCTGTAGGTGCTCTATGAAACCATTCATTACCGGAATTACATTGGAATCTAGATACAACAGTCAATTTAGCCCAGAATTCCCTATATGGCAGTTCCACCCTAAATGTAAATTCAGGACAGTTTGTTCAAAAGAATATTTTACCTCTGTGGTACTACAGACCTTTCAGATAGCAACATTAAGTCACCATTATACTATCTTAGACTCCTACAGTCTTATAGAAGAACTACAACTCATAATTATAGGTCAAAATTTTATTTCTGACATATTCCTGCTACAGTTTCTTTCATATAAACCACAACAAAACTATCTGCAGGCTCTCCTCCCTACTACAGCAGTGCTAATCTACCGAAAATAATGCTTTTATCTCTTTCCTACAGACCTTAAAAAAAATCCTTTAATTTCCACCATGTTAAATATAAAATCATGTACATGGAATTCAAATCTCCCCCAAACCTGTACTGGCCTCCCAATATACTATTCTTATCACCATATATAGCCAATCTGCAGTTCTTAGAAGACTAAACATGTCTTTCCTTTTCTACCTGTTACTATTCCCTTAACTTTAAATAAACTTTCTATATTTCAAAACAGAAGCTATCCTTTAAAGTTCAGCTCAAATTCATTTGTTCACTTGACATAATAAGCCCTTAACATGTGCCAAGGACAGTTCTAGATCCTGGAGACACAAGAATGGAAAGCACAGCAGTGCTGCCCTCAAAGTGTCTCAGCTTCAGGGTAAAGCCTTTTAATTACCTCTGTTGAAACTGGACTTCAGGGTTTCAAACTCAAGGTGCTTACGCTTATCTTGTAATAGATGACATTAAATTTGTGTCTGTGTGTGTGTGTGTGTGTACACAGCATCTACTGTGAAAATCAGAACTTCAATTTCTCCGGAATAGAAACCATGTCTATTTTTCTTAAGAACACTGCTTTTTAAATAATAGATGCTCGAAATTAGTTTGTCAATTAGCGTGTTGGAGGGAAAAATTAAGAGTATACATATTATTACAAAAACATCCTACCTCTCAGAGAAAGTACTTACAATACATTTAAGGCTTACAACGTATTTGTTAGCAATTCATAAAATTCAGATGTTAGAAATCAGAGCCATAAAGAGAAGGCTAACCTTTGCTTAGAAAACAGAATGGAAAAGACTTATAAAGCAGCAAAGAGAAAGAACTTAGGTAGAGAAAAAAATTTTTGAATTAAAAACATAAAAATTTTTAATTTTTTTCTTTATCACCAAAGGGGAAGAGGGAAGCCACAGTTCTCATATGTAAAGAGCTGAAATACAGCTTTATTACTCAAAATCAGTCTAAGCACATAGATATTTGGAGGACTCTAAATAAGAAAGAAACTAACCTCATTAATTCCTCCACTTTATCATCTACATCTAGGTCCTCTTCTGAGGCTTCAAAACTGTATGACCTCTGACCCATGCTGTTGGCATGGTAGCGAGTTGGTGACATCTTCCCATTGGACGTGGATAATCGCTCGTTATTCTCCCTCCCGTTCTGATTGGTAGTACAAGGCTGTGGGGAGGTGTCGTAACTATTGCTAGGTGACGGGGACATGCCCGAATGCTGGGTCTGCGTGGAAGCTGTAGCTGTAGAGGAAGATGCTGGAACATTGTTGGTACTATTCCCATATGAACTTCCTCCATAGCTGGACCTTCTTCCAAACTTGTCGCTATGTTCTTGGTCAAGGCGGTCCAGAGTTTCCAAGGCATGGAGAATTTCATGTTTAGTCATTCCAGTACGCCGGAGGCGCTGGAGCAGATCTATCTGCTCTATGGTAAATCTGGGTTCATCTGTATAGTGAGACATGGTTTCCAGCAAACTAAAAAAAATAAAATAAAATAGTCCCTTTATTTATAATATCTACCAAAGAATGTATCATGTATTGAGAATGAACACAGACAAAATATTTCTCTGTCAACGTCTTTACTGAAAATGACTAGGAAATGATTAAGGGTAATATTTTGTTTTATAGGCAAAACTGACCTAGGAATTCTGTAACTTTTATTTGGCATAGACAAAAACAATTTGGTAAGCTTAGCCCAAGTAAATAACTAACAACTAGCAAAAATATTTAAATGGAAACGTGAGAGGGGCACATAAAAAAACTTAATAAGCATCATTTCACCCACCACTTTGCAATTTCATGAGTATTTCATCTCTGTAATGTATTCTCTCTATATAGTCATCTCAAGAAATGGATCTTGAGTGGTTGTGTCCACAATGAACTATTCATTTTTCGTAGGAAATTGCTTCCATATTATGCTTCCTTTAACTAACACAAGGTACTACAGTGCACCAGAAAATGCCTCAGAGTCGATGACAATATTAAGGGAATTGTCAAATATCCTAAACTTTTTCAACATTCGAATTCCTTTCCTATAAAACTTGACTTTCGTACTCAAGATTCTTTTAAGTGGGAATTTCTTCTATTTTTATGGTCTAGTACCAAATAGGTTGCATGGCATGCAGCAGACTCTCAGGAAGTGTTTGCTGATGAAAATAAATATCAAAGAACTTTCTCATCCTTTCCAGGTAAACTTCTACTCTGAGTCAGTTCTCCTAATCTCTTGGAGAACAGTTTCTCCATCCCTCTATAAGAGGCTTCCCTGATGGCTCAGAGGGTAAAGAGTCTGTCTGCAATGCAAGAGACCTGGGTTCGATCCCTGGGTCAGGAAGATCCCTTGGAGAAGGGAATGGCAACCTACTCCAGTATTCTTGCCTAGAGAATTCCATGGACAGAGGAGCTTGGCGGGCTACAGTCCATGGGGTCACATAGAGTCGGACATGATTGAGTGACTAACATACACACACACATATCCCTCTATAAAAATTTATTGAACATTCACTCTAGGCCAGCACTGGGCAAGAGTTTCATGTTATACAATCTCAGTTCCTCACAACAACAGTCTATGGTCATTTTATTTTTTTAGTACTACACTGACTGACCATTGAGGAAACTAAGGCTCACAATGGTTTTTTATCTTGGAAAAAGCCTCATTAAGACATAGGAAAAAAGATTTAAACCTAGATCTTACTGACTCCAAAAGCATGAATATATGGCAGAAATTATTGGAATCAATGATATGGGACACAGGCTTTTGTCCTTTTTTAAGTTACCAGTTTAAACCACTTAGACAAAACCACTTCACTGAGGGACTAGAGGTTCTAGTAACAGCTTTTTTTTAATATTTAAAATCTTTAGTCCATATAGAATTTGTATTTACTTAATGAGTGTGAAAGGATTTGAGCTTTATTTTTCCCCAAAAGGATAGTTCACTTGTCTAATATGCTTTATCGAGTAGTACATCTCTTCCTCTCTGGTCTGAAACACCAACTTTATCATAAACAAAAACACACAAATCTGTGTCTACCTTTGGAGTGACTGTTTTGCCTTCCAAGTCCTTTTAAAAAATAAGCAGGCAGAAATCTATAACTTTTAGGTGAAGTCATTCTAGTTTTAGAGATCAGCTCATTAAAAATAAAAACAGACATTCTGTGGGCCTAAAATAATATGCTGCAGGTTGTTTGTGTCCATGGGCCACACTGTCTGCCTTCTGCCTATTCACATTTGCTTTTACTCTCTTCCAATATTCACTGAAAGAAAAGCTGACAGTAAATGCCTATACACTAATCATCGAGATTTTACCATTAGTATTTTACTTGCTTTACCTCATAATCTATCCATGCTCTATGCATCCATCCCTCTATTCATTTTTTGATGCATTTCAAAATCAGTTACAGACATCTGTACACCTCTCCTTAAATCCTTCCACATGTAGATCATTAGCTAGAGCTCAGTATTTATTCAGGTATTTTTTTCTTTTGAAGTAAAATTTACATAAAATAAAATATGCAAATCTTACATTTACCATTCTTTGAGTTCTGAGAAGTACATCTACCTGTGAAATTAAATCCCTCAGAAGATACAGCTTACCACTACCCCAGGAAGTTCCCTAGTGCTCCTTCCTGGTCAGTTCCCATTCTCTCTCCTCAGAGGCGACCACTGCTCAGATTTTTTCTCATGACAGAGGTTAATTTTTTCTGTTCCAGAACCTCATACAAATAGAATTTCTATGTACTCTTTTGTGTAAGGCTTCTTTCAGTATAAAGTTTTTGAGATTCATCTATGATGTTGTTTGTATCAGCAGTTTTATGTTTTTTTATCGCTGAAGAGTCCTTTATTGTAGGAATATACCACAAGTTTGTTTAGCTATTCTATTTCAGACACTTGGAATGCCAATTACTAGCTATTCTAAAGCTCTTCCTTGTCAACTTCATATATCTGTCCCCTCCCCCGTCCCCAACCCATAATATATCATTGACGAGTTGGGTGAGAGAGAAAAAAATAAAACTTTCAACCAGAGTAATTCATTTATTTTTTCTCCTGACTGATGTCAACAGAAGAGTATACCTTGCTTAACACAAATGCTCTACTATTAAAATAATATTTGGTATTGGTAATGTTTTGTTTCATGCTAGTTACATTGCACAGGTACATAATATGTGAACATTCACCAAGCTGTACACTACTGATTTGTACATTTTTCAGTAGGCATATTATATTCAAAGTTTGTTGAAAAAGCTGTGTAAACATTTTCTGAATGGCTTATAAGAGACACTCGACACTACAGTTTTATCTTAACCCTCAGTCCTTGGTCCTTTCTAGCGTTCAGTAACATATTAGTTCTTAATCCCAGGAAGTTCTTTTTAAAAGTAGCTGCCAAATCTCCTTAGTAATCCAAATAATTTACCCTTTAACTTACTGATTTGGTAAATTCAGGTTTCTATATATTCTTCTCTCTTGAAAATGGAGTTGTTCACCGCTAACTTTAGTCTTCATGCTTTCAAAATATGTCATAAACGGACCTTATTTTATATATGAGATTTCAAGGACTGTTTTATTTTGCAGACAAAAACAGCAACCATGATATTTTCCTATCCCATTTATATCAGAGCTAATAGTATTCTATATGTAACTCTTCAAACCTCTCTGTATGGGGCAGCACTCTGTATATTAGTATAAAACTAAAATGAATTATATGAATTTAACCTGTTAACTGAAAAGTATCCACCATAAAGCTTATATTAGACCAACCAGAACTAAAAATTCCACAGTATCTAAAATAATGTATTTATGTCATTTCAGAGTCACTGACTATGGGAACCACTTTATTTTTTGCCATGCTGCATAGTTTGTGGGACCTTGGTTCCCTGATCAGGGATCAAACCCTCTGCAGTGAAAGTGTGGAGTCCTAAAGGCTGGACCACCAGGGAATTCCCTAAGAAAACCCACTGTAAAAGTGATTAATTCAAAGGTCGTAAAAGAAGATAAAAGAAGGCACCTATTATTTTGTCCGCCCAGAATGTCTGTTTCCAACCACATGTTCCTGGAAAGGATGAAAGTGAAAAGTGGAAGTGTTAGTAGCTAAGTCGTGTCCAACTCTTTGCGACCCCATGGACTGTATGTAGCCCGCCAGGCTCCTCTGTCCATGGAATTCTCCAGGCAAGAATAATGTAGTGGTTCCCACTCCCTTCTCCAAGGAATCTTCCTGAGTCTCCTGCATTGCAGGCAAATCTTTACCATCCAAGCCACCAGGGAAGTCCTGCCACTCAAAATGCCCTATCTTCTGGCCAACAGTGTGGGCACACAAGGAAACAGCCTTGTTCTTCTCAAAATATTCAGGTTAGAGTGGCAGCAAGATGGACAGTCACTATAACTGTGGTCAGCTGCAAGACGTTAGTCTGGTATATTCCTCACCATGTAGAAGGAGCTAGTTTGTAGGAAAATAAGGCAGGCATAATAAGAAATTCAGGGCAGAGTGGAAAATTCTACAGTATTCCCATCCCTTGTTCTAGTCATTCCTAAGCCCCTACTACATTCCTGTTCTTCTTATATTGTCATGTAACAGCATGAAAGTGAAAATGTTAGTCACTCAGTCATGTCCAACTCTCTGCGATCCCATGGACTGTAGCCTACCAGGCTCCTCTGTCCATGGGATTCTCCAAGCAAGAATACTGGAACGGGTTGCCATCCCCTTCTCCAGGGGATCTTCCTGACCCAGGGATTGAACCCAGGACTTCTGCATTGAAGGCAGACTCTTTACCATCTGAGCCAACAGGGAAGCAGTTTAACTTCACACTGACTTCCCTTTATGCCTCACATTGTTTAAATTAGATGTATGTGCCCTGCACCAAGAGAGGTCCCTAACACAAAGACATACCTAAAGTAAAAAGATCTACAACTGCTAGAGCAAAATGTATGACTGCTCTAAAGCAGAGTGGGATAATGAGCAGGATCAAATCATACATGTGACACTGAAGGCACAATATTTTATTGAGAAAATGCCAAGATTAGAAGCTCGCTTAGATACTGAGAACAATATTCCAATGTGCATTAACATAAACAAAGGAACACATTCTGTCATTTTCAAATTTTATTTCTTATAATTCACCTAGTTTAAGCACATCATCATGAGATTATGGCAATAATGACCTAGAAAGGTCATCTAAGTCCATGATACCAGCAATTTTTTCACAACAGAAAAAGATAACATGTAAAAACTGAATTAATTTTCCTATATAATACAAGAATTGTTCACAGGATAAGGAACATCTTTCACTTTAAATTACTCATCTGAATGCAGACTCAGGCCAGCAATAATTGAAAATGATGTGAGAAGAATTTCGACACTGTAATAACACAGACAATGTTTAAAGCATAAAAGAACAATTAAATTCAGGAATTATGGCTCAGTTCACAAAGTGACATTCTGAAATACCATACTATTAAGACCATAATAGTAAACCCTTTTTACAATTAATTTTATCTCTACCTGTATATGTAAACCCTTCTTGAATAAGTCTTGAGGTTCAGAACAAACTTTAACTAAATCCTAGAAACACGTAGACCAAAGAAGGTTAAAGCATACACAAATGCCTAATCTTGAAATCATATGTGCAAAAATGACACAACCACCATACTTGTAAAGCATCAACAACTAATAAGACTTTATCGGATAACAGTATTTTCTTGAGCTGGACTCTGCTGTCTTTATCTTTTTATCTAGAATGACTAGGCAAAATAGGGTACAGTCATATATTAGTTTAGTCATTCATGGTATTTATTCCATGATGACTTAAAACATTATAGAGTCAACCATAATATTAACCAACTAAAGATATACTAAAGGCTCTTCGTACTATTTATGGCACATTACTCTCACAACTATTATTACCATCAAAGGAATGGCAGTTTTAAAGTAAGAAAATGACAAGAGTAAGTAAGAAATGAAGATTTGCTGGGGACTGAGCTTACAATATGGAAAAGTGATTCTGTAATTCAAACCAATGGGAGAACTGACTAATGCAAAAGAACAAAGGCTATCACTATAGGTAAGAGCATAAAAATGTTCTTTTCAAAATATATAGACTTTGAGAAAAATAAGATTATATTCAATTTATAATTACACTTTAAGAGTTCTTAAATCACCACTAATTAAGGTTGAGATTTTTAAATAATAGCCATGTATATACAACAGGGAAAATAAAATCCAAGTAAAAACATGAAAGTCTGTAGAGGGAGATATAAATTAGGTGTGGAATCAGAGAACAGGAGACCATTTAGACAAAAATAACTCGATTAATATTTACTGAGATTTCCCCGATGGCTCAGTGGTAAAGAATTTGCCTGCCTATGCAGGAAGACGCAGGTTCAATTCCTGGGTCGGGAAGACTGCCTGGAGAAAGAAATGGCAAGCCACTCCAGTATTCTTGCCAGGATAATCTCATGGATAGAGGGGCCTGGTGGACTACAGTCCATGGGGTTGCAAAGAGTCAGACATGATTTAGGGACTAAACAGCAACATTTACAGAATAACCTCTATGTGTCAGACTACATACAGCATAAAAAGGATGCAACAAGGCACAAATAAGGCAAAAAAAAAGGGCAAAATAAGGTTAAAAAAAAAAAGCCTCACAATGCTCACATTCTAATGGCTATGGAGAATAGCCATTAACACATAAACTGTACTTTTTAAAACAGGGAAAATTAGGCCCAAAGCAACAGAGTATCATCCCTTTCCCAAATATACAACTACTTAGCAGCATCTGAGGCCACAGTTCATACCACCTGGTCTATTTCAGAGACTTTCTGATATACTATAAAGTCAACAAGAGAAGAAAAATGTTTAACAAAAAAATCTAAGTAACAAGGAAAATCTATCATCATCCTGCTTACTGGATTACAGAACTGACAACCAAAACAGAAGGAATTTAATTGAAATGTAGACTGAACCAAATTTTTAAAAAATACTTACGTTAAAGATGCACTTAATGAGCTAATAGGTACTTTATCTTCTCTAATATCTGAAATTCCTGGAATACTTTTGTTCAGAGGCCTATTTAATGTGAACTGTAGCACTCCAGTACTCTTGCCTGGAAGATCCCATGGATGGAGGAGCCTGGTGGGCTGCAGTCCGTGGGGTCGCTAAGGGTCAGACACCACTGAGCGACTTTACTTTCACTTTTCACTTTCACACATTGGAGAAGGAAATGGCAAACCACTCCAGTGTTCTTGCCTGGAGAATCCCAGGGAAGGGGGAGCCTGGTGGGCTTCCGTCTATGGGGTCACAAAGAGTCGGACACGACTGAAGTGACTTAGCAGCAGCAGCAGCAGTGGTTACAGCTGATATCCTAGCGCAAAAAAACTCTCAACACAATACCACCATCCAATTTGTATTTTTTGCCAGATTCCAAAGAAAGGCTACCAACTGCATTAGTTAATAGGCTTATCTAGGCTTATTATCTCCAGCAGGTAAAGAAAATGGCTATGGTGCTTAGGAGTTTGCATACAAAATGCAGCAGTAAAGTAACATTCTACCAATATTCTGCTTGTCACAAGGAATTTAATACTAGCCATCGGTTTCACAAATTTCTAGGCTATTAAGTGGTTTAAAATTAGAAGTAATGTTATATTCAACTGACAATCCATGTTAGACTTCAAAACTGAACACAGAAATGGTATAAGACAAAGGTGATATAGATTTGAAAATTCATTCCTTACAACATAACTATGAAAAAATTATTTCAACTCCACAAATGCCTGCTATCACTTTTGTACTATAATATAATGATCTCTTATCTCTTTATTAAGACAATAGAGAAGGTAAAACTTAAGAGAAGAACCAGATACTCACAGCACTGGAAAGGAACTGAGCATACTTTACATGAGGTGGATCAATATCCTTGCTAGAGGTGATCAGCGCAATTTATCATTCTGCACAAAAAAAGGAAATTCAGAGACACTTTAAAATCAAATACTGAATAAAAATTTTAATTATATAATTTAAGGATTAACAGTTAACATCAAATAATCAGGTTTTTTAAAATTACTTTTTATTTTTCAAATAAAACATTTGTTTGAAGGAACATTTTAAAAATAGAAAAATACTTTTTAAAGCTTTCAAATTACTCACTTGGAAAAATGAAAATCATCCCTGAAGTTTATCTGTTACCAGATACCACCCAAGGAAACAGATTTAAACATGAAATGGAATATATATACACACACAATATTGTGACATTCAGGATAACTTGTTGATAATAACTCCAGGGCACTTATGTAGAATCCTATAAACAAAAAACATACCACAGCATGATTGAAGCTAACAGTCTTAACTGGGGGGTAAAACCGGGGGTGTAGTTCCAAGTCTATTATTTATTTTGTTGTTGTTTAGTTGCTAAGTCACATCCTACTATTTGTGAGCCCATGGACTTTAGCCCACCAGGCTCTTCTACCCATGGGATTTCCCAGGCAAGAATACTGGAATGGGTTGTCATTTCCTTCTCTCCAATATCTTCCTGACCCAGGGATCAAACCGACATCTCCTGAATTGGCACTGTGTCTTTACCACTGAGCCGCCAGGGAAGCCCATTATTTATTTTACTGATAGCCAAATCTTACAGTGACTTAATTTCTCTGAGTCTCAATTCCACATGCATAAAACAGAGGTAATAGGTAATTGTTTAAAAAAGCTACAAGAATTTAAAACATTTAAAAAATGGTGGTGATGAAGTCACTATCAAATCACAGGGACTTTTACTACTAACTTTAAAAAGACACCAATAACGGTGTCCATTCCTAAATAGGCTTAAGTTAATAATGGAGCGAGTTCAGTACTTCTGTCTTCTGATTAGCATTCTACTGCTTTATTCAGCTTTCAGACGCTGTGATCCTGTTCAATTCAGACATAGATCGTAACAAAAAATGAAATCTACTATTCACAGTTTAGGAGCTAAAGATCATGTATTACTGACTGCACTTATTAGCAGTTTCAAACAATATATACAGTGAACTATTTCCATTAACTGCAAGTTAATATTATAAAGTAGATGAAAGCCAAAAATGTTGATGTCAAAAACTCTCACATTAAAATACACATTCAGCACTGAATAATATTAAGCAAGACCAAAGTGTCTAACAGTGACTAATGATATATGTGAAATGTAAAGTTAGAAACCTTTCACATTTGCATATTCTAAACTGTAGCTTTAATGAAGTTCCTGCTGTAGTTAATTTTCTTGCTGACATGAGAAATACTGGTCCTAAATGGCAGATATAAAACACAAAGAAAACCTCCTAAAAATACTGTTGATTGCATTTCCTAGACAAAACACCAACAACAAACCACAACACAGATTACTGGTCAATATATGTATTTTTTCACTCCTGCTCAAATTTAGTTAAAATATACTAAATACTAGCCCTGAAATAGAAACAGGTCATAACATGAGTAAGATAGGGTGCCAGCAGTGTAGGGTGTAGGAGCTTATTAAAGTACGGCGGGGGCGGGGGGGCAGGGGAGGGGGTAAAATAAAAATTACACACACACACACATCTCCAATAAAAGGCATTAAGTGATAAGACTAAAAATACAAGAATTATGAGCATAGCAATTCAGAAATTAATCGGTTACAGAGAACTGGGAAGACTCAGCTGTTATTTGAAGTTTAGAATAAGACTTCCACCAAATCAAAGTGTGAAGGGAGGTTAGAATCAGTGGAAGAAACAATCAGGAAGAGGAAACAGTTTAAAAAAAGATTATGAAAGATGTTTAGGGACTAAGTTGACCTGTCTTGTTGGCCTTTAACATGTATGCATGAGGAACAGGTAGAAAGGGAGGAGTTTCACAGTCTATGAAGGGCTCATAAATGCCTTGCAGTATTTCTGATCTTAGTTCTATAAATGTGAGAATGCCACCACAACTGAATCAGATAAGCTAGGGGGAAAATCACCAAAGACCTTCATTTCACAGATGAGGAAACTGAGATTAAGACACTGATACAGACCTGTATAAGTGCCAATCACTGAATTTATGTCATTTATATTCCAGACATAAATGGATTTGAAATAATACATAAAAACAAAACATTCAAAGGACAGAAGATCAAGCAAGTTGCTTTGAGTTCTCTGCTCTCAGGTTCAACATCATAGAGCATTCCTAGCATAAGAGACAGATTTTTTAAATTGACAGATTAAAACTGTGTATTAAAATCACATCATTAGAATGGCTGTAATTTTTAAAAAAGCAGAAAATAACAAGTATTGGCACAGATGTGGATAAAATACCTTTGTGTGCTCTGATGAAAAAGGTAAAATGGGGATACTGCTGTAAAATAGTATGGTGGTTTCTTAAAAAACTTAAACACAGAATTATCAGAAGATCTGCAACTTCAATTCCAAGTATATATGCAGAAGTGAAAGCAGGGACTCAAAAATATATTTGTACACCCAAGTTCATAGCAGCATAATCATAAAAGCCAAAAGGTGGAAACAAATCTCTATCAACAGATGAATGGCTAAGCAAAATGTGATACATGCATACAAGGGAATATTATTCTGCCTTAAAAAAGAAGGAAATTCTGACATGCTAACATCGATGAACTCCAAAGGCATTACATTAAGTGAAAGAAGCCAGTCACAAAAGGTCAAATACTGTATAATTCCACTTTTACAAGATATTTACAGTCTTCAAACTCAAGGGCAGAATGTAGAATGGTTCTTAGAGGGGGCTGGGGAAGGAAGAGTTACTGTTTAATGGTGCAAAGTTTTAGTTTGGGAAGATGAGAAAAAGTTCTGGAGATGGATGACAGTGAGGGTCGTACAACAATGTTTATTATACTTAGTGTTATGAACTGTTTGCTTTAAAATTGTTAAAATGGCAAATTTTATATTATGTATGCTTTATTACCGCAAAAAGGAGAGTGTTATAATGAAAGAAAGCACATATTAAAAGGTATCAGGGATAAAAGTTTATGGATGCTGGATCATATTTAAGCACCTAGCTATAAAAAGCAAGTAAGGTATAAAAGACAAAAAAAATCACCTACTTATTGGACTTCTCATCTATTATACTTAAAAGAGGAAGAGTTGAATAACATTCACAATGACACAGAATTCTGTATCAACAAAGCTTACATTTCGATAGAAGAAAAACACTGCAAATATGTAAGAATTCAGAGAGTGTATTTTCTCAGTTACCTCAACAGAGACACATAATATAAAAAATTAAGAAAAATGTGCAAAAATATTTTTACTTATAAACTAAAAGATGAACTAGATAATCTTTGGATCAAAGAAATCAAAATCTTTATTTTATTTGAAATGGTTTTAGTGTTCACGCAATAAATATATATTATATATGTGTGTGTGTTTTTCCACATAGAGAAATCTCATCGGTGGAAGAGATCCAGTAATAGTGGTTACTGTAAGTACAGGGTGAGAACTGGACAGATTTGGGAAAGGGTGGGAAGGGGACTGTTCCTAGAGAACTGTATCATTTTAACCATATGAATGTTATTGTTCAGTCAATAAATCAAATTAATGAAAATAGGAAGTAAGAGCAGGAGCCCACTGAACCCTTTGTAATTCAGCACTAACTTGAAGACTATAGCAAACTAATAAGACATAAGAATGAATTAACTGGAATAAATATTGGAATGAAAGAGAAATATATACCTTTTGGCTAATGATCTAAAGGAATACCTAAAAAATGTAAGCTATTCTAGTAAAAACAAAATCCTGAGGTTTTTTGTTAAGAAGTATGCTGTTGCTGCTCCTGCTAAGTCACTTCAGTCGTGTCCGACTCTGTGTGACCCCATAGACGGCAGCCCACCAGGCTCGCCCGTCCCTGGGATTCTCCAGGCAAGAACACTGGAGTGGGTTGCCATTTCCTTCTCCAATGCGTGAAAGTGAAGTTGCTCAGTCGTGTCCGGCTTGTAGTGTGACCCCATGGACTGCAGCCTACTAGGCTCCTCAGTCCATGGGATTTTCTAGGCAAGAGTACTGGAGTGGCTTGCCATTGCCTTCTCCATAAGAAGTATGATACAACACTTTAAATTAATTTAAAAAATTTTCCCTAGTTTAGCAGGAGACACCTAGAAAAACAGGAAAAAAAATACACCAATCATACTAGTAACATTTTCCCAATACTTATAAATAGCTGTATTGAGAAAAAGGCTCCCCCCACAATTAAAGTTTAAAAATAGGAACTTAAAATTAGAAAAAAAGAAGTCCAAGAACCTCCAAGAAAATCAAACAAAAGGAGAAAACCAGAAGTGGACTTCACTGGCCGGATAACAGAACAAACATAAAAGATGCTAAACAAATCAATATGACACTGGCAAGGGAACAGACACACAGATGAGTGGGAGAGAATAAGGAACTTAATAATTCCAGAACATATAAGAAAATATACAAGCCAAAGGCTAAATTTTATTTCAACAAGCTGCTTTTGAACTGTGGTGTTGGAGAAGACTCTCGAGAGTCCCTTGGACTGCAAGGAGATCCAACCAGTCCATTCTAAAGGAGATCAGTCCTGGGTGTTCATTGGGAGGACTGATGCTGAAGCTGAAACTCCAATTCTTTGGCCACCTCATGCGAAGAGTTGACTCACTGGAAAAGACCCTGATAATGGGAGGGATTGGGGGCAGGAGGAGAAGGGGATGACAGAGGATGTGATGGCTGGATGGCATCACTGACTTGATGGACATGAGTTTGGGTAAACTGCAAGAGTTGGTGATGGACAGGGAGGCCTGGCATGCTGCGACTGATGGGGTCGCAAAGAGTCGACACGACTGAGCGACTCATCTGATCTGAACTTAGGATAACTTATCTAGCAAGAAATTAGATCTTTAAATTATATATAAAAATTTAAATTCCAAGTGCAATAGACATAAATCTATAAAATTCAGAGAGACATTCTACAACAAAATTTAGAAGATGATATGTCTTTTAAGTATTATTAACAAAGAGAAGAAACTTTAAAAGGGAGACATAAGAGTTTAAAATTTCCTACTACTTTTGATGGGGTGCTCATGGTTTATAACATAAATGGCATTATTTTGAAAGAGGGATAACTTAGGTATGGCATTCGGTTTTTTTTCTTTTTGCAGCCTGAGGCAGTTGTAAAATAACGTAGCTTTTTACAACTATGTATTCTATAGTATTTTTTCATTTGGTGAAATTTTAACTGTTAATGTTTTTGGCATTGTGCTTTGTACCATTTATTAAATAAAAATTTAAAAAAATAAAAATAAAATTTCCCACTACAAAAAAAATCATAAAGAATTTTTTAAAAGATGTCCTTGTCATCACAAGGGACTGGAATGCAAAACTAAGAAGTAAAGAGATAACTAGAGTAACAGTCAGGTTTGGTCTTGGAGTACAAAATGAAGCAGGGCAAAGGCTAACAGAGTTTTGCCAAGAGAACGCACTTGTCATAGCAAACACCTTCTTCCAACAACACAAGACAAGACTCTACACATGGACATCACCAGATGGTCCATACCAAAATCAGATTTATTACGTTCTTTGCAGCCGAAGATGGAGAAGCTCTATATATATAGTCAGCAAAAACGAAACTGGGAGCTGACTGTGACTCAGATCATGAACTCCTTACTGCCAAATTCAGACTTAAATTGAAGGAAGTATGGAAAACTACTAGACCATTCAAGTATGACCTAAATAAAATCCCTTATGATTATACAGGGGAAGTGATGAATAAATTCAAGGGATTAGATCTGGTAGACAGAGCGCCTGAAAAACTATGGACGGAGGTCTGAAAAACTGTACAGGAGGCAATAATTAAAACTATCCCCAAGAAAAAGAAATACAGAAATGCAAAATGGTTGTCTGAGGAGGCCTTACAAATAGCTGAGAAAAGAAGAGAAGCAAAAGGCAAAGGAGAAAAGGAATGATATACCCATCTGAATTCAGAGTTCCAAAGAATAGCAAAGAGAGATAAGAAAGCCTTTCTAAATGAACAATGAAAAGAAATAATGGAAAACAACACAATGGGAAAGACTAGAGATCTCTTCAAGGAAATCAGAGATACCAAGGGAACATTTCATGCAAAGATGAGCACAATAAAGTTCAGAAATGGTATGGACCTAACAGAAGCAGAAGGTATTAAGAAGAAGCGACAAGAATACACAGAAGAACTAAACAATGTCTTAATGACTCAGATAACAAAGATGGTGTGATCACTCACCTAGAGTCAGACATCCTGGAGGGTGTAGTCAACTAGGCCTTAGGAAGCATTGTACATGAACTGAAAACTTCCAGATATTCAAGCTGGATTTAGAAAAGGGAGAGGAACCAGAGATCAAACTGCCAACATCCGCTGGATTATCAAAAAAGCAAGAGAGTTCCAGAAAAACATCTGCTTCATTAAGTATGCTAAAGCCTTTGAATGTGGGGATCACAACAAACTGGTAAATTCTTTAACAGACAGGAATACCAGACCACCTTACCTACCTCCTGTGAAACCTGTATGCAGGTCAAGAAGCAACAGTTAGAACTGGACATGGAATAATGAACTAGTTTCAAATTGGGAAAGAAGAACGTCAACGCTGTATACTGTCACCTTGTTTACTTAACTTACATGTAGAGTACAACATGCGAAATGTTGGGCTGGATGAAGTTCAAGCTGGAATCAAGATTGCCAGGAGAAATATCACTAACCTCAGATATGCAGATGACACCACCCTTATGGCAGAAAGCCATAAGGAATTAAAGAGCCTCTTGATGAAGGTGAGAGAGGAGAAGAGAAATAGCTGGCATTCAGAAAACTAAGATCATGGCATCTGGTCCCATCACTTCATGGCAAATAGTTGGGGAAACAATGAAAACAGTGACAGACTTCATTTTCTTAGACTCCAAAATCACTGCAGATGGTGATTTCAGCTATGAAATTAAAAGACACTTGGCTCCTTGGAAGAAAAGTTATGACAAACCTAGACAGAGTGTTAAAAAGCAGAGACATCACTTTGCTGACAAAGGTCTGTGTAGTCAAAGCTATGGTTTATCCAGTAGTCATGTATGAATGTGAGAGTTGGACTATAAAGAAAGCTGAGCACTGAAGAACTGAAGCTTTTGAACTGCGGTTTTGGAGAAGACTCTTGAGAGTCCCTTGGACTGCAAGGAGATCCAATCAGTCAATTCTAAACGAAATCAATCCTGAATATTCATTGAAAGGACTGATGCTGAAGCTGCAGCTCCAATACTTTGGCCACCTGATACAAAGAGCCAACTCTCTGGAAAAGACACTGATGCTGGGAAAAATAGAAGGCAGGAGGAGAAGGGGACGACAGAGGATGAGATGGCTGGATGGCATCACGAACTCGATGGACATGAGTTTAGGCAAGCTCAGGGAGATGGTGAAGGACAGGGAAGCCTGGCATGCTGCAGTCCATGGGGTCCCAAAGATTCAGACACAACTGAGCAACTGAACTAAACTTAACGAGTAGTCCTATTCCTGGGAATCTATCACATAGAAACAAAAGTAATCATACACAATACGTACAAGGATGTTTACTGTCATTTATTTTCCTATTTCTTGCCTCTATAAACAGAACTGTTTCAATCCATACAGGAATGGTTGAATAAATGACAATATACTTTGATCAATGAACACAATGCAATCAAGCAGAGTTTTATCAGGTGACTTGGTGGGATTTGCACATTGCCACATTGAGTTAAAAAATAAACAGCAAAATGCAATCAAATGAGTGTGATGAGATTTAAAAAGAAAACCTACAAGAACAAAACTGAAAGTGAAAGTTGCTCAGTTCAGTCTGACTCTTTGCCACCCCACGGACTATACAGTCCATGGAATTCTCCAGGCCAAAATACTAGAGTGGGTAGCCTATCCCTTCTCCAACAGATCTTCCCAAGCCAGGAATCCAACCAGGGTCTCCTACATTGCAGGCAGACTCTTTACCAACAAAAACAGTCCTTTTATAGGCGTGTCTCTTGTCAGTATGTTTACTGACATATATATATACACGAACATGGAGAAAAAATAGGCAGTCAACAGGTATTGGAGGTGGGGTTAAGGATGAGGGTATACATAGGGAACATGGGTAAGGAAGGATAAATGCATCTATGCAACAGTTAAAGACACATTAATGCAAACAAACTGTAAACATTCCTACTATCAGAAATGGACTTAATTATCAAATAATGATTTTAGGGTTGTAAAAATTCAACACAATGTCAGGTTTTTCCATAATGAAAAAGCCTATTGTCAGCACTGATGATCCTTGAAGGAAAAATGTAATCTGGAAAATCCATTAGGAATAAGAATTTGTAGATGGTTCTTTTTATTCTAGCTTTTCTCTTTAATATAAAAAGTATTAAGCCATATAAGGTAAAGGAGAATTTCAAAAGATATAAAATAAAAGTTAAGTCTGTCTTCTATCCCAAACTCCTTTTTCTCTTCCACTGAGACATTATACAGTTCCTTCATACATCTTTGAACTTGGAAGTGTAATTTTAGGGTAAATTCCCAGTAGAGGAATCATTATGACAAAAAGCATATACCCTGTAAACTATGATAGAGAGATTTCATCAAATGGCCTCCCTAAAGATCAATTTATACTCCTAGCTTCAGGAAATGCTTAACTGTGAATCTAGTACGTCACTGGTGATTTAAAATTGAATTTACATTGTGCACTTCGGTATGTATCTTGTTTTATTCAATAATGGTAAACACAGAAAGGGTAGAATATTTTAAGAAAGCAAAGCACAAGAGAAAGGGAAGAGTTAGCTCTAACAGCACAGGCAGCAAGTAAGTCATCAAAAGAAGAGGTAACAGGACACTGCTAATAGCAACTAGTGAGACCCTTAAGCTCAGATCTGGATATTCAAAAAGGTTTCTCCAGATCTCCTTTACTGCTCTTTTAGCACCTGACACAGAAACCACTGTTATCCATCTAAGATACCAATTTACAGCAAAAATTAAAAAATGTGTAAATATACAGAGATACACAAGCCTTACAATCTCGTAAGTTTGATAATATTAGTACTTTGAATTTAATGATGAGGAAGTAAAATTCCTTCCTTGTTGGATGCACATTAAACACACACACAGATATATAAATGTAACACATGGAGGTAAAAAAGAAAAGGTCATAAAATTGCACTAGAATAAAAAGAACATTTCTCCCCTTAAATGCTCAGTCCTCTGTAAAAAGATTAATACTATTTTTTGTAAATCCTAACAAATATAAAAATTAAGAACTTAATACACTATATATCTAACATAGAATTCTTTCTTAAATGGTGGTTTTAAAAAACTTTTTAATATGAAAATTTGTAAACATGTACAAAGGCAGAATAATAAATGTTTAGGTACCCATCACCCTCCTTGAAAAATTACCTCTTTCTTGTTCCCCTGGCTCCAAAGGGTATTTTCAGGCCAATTTCAGATATCTTACCACTTTAACATGCAATTCTCTTAAGTTTCAGTATCTGGTTTCCAAATCCAGAGTAAATAAGACACAGGAACTTAGAAAGGGACAGTTCAGTTCAGTCGCTCAGTTGTGTCTGACTCTTTGCGACCCCATGGACTGCAGCACACCAGGCATCCCTGTCTATCACCAACTCTCAGAGCTTGTTCAAACTCATGACCATAGAGTCGGTGATGCCTTCCAGCCATCTCATCCTCTGTTGTCCCCTTCTCCTCCCCCCTTCAATCTTTCCCAGCAACAGGGTCTTTTCAAATGAGTCAGTTCTTCCCATCAGGTGGCCAAAGTATTGGAGTTTCATCTTCAACGTCAGTCCTTCCAATGTATATTCAGGACTGATTTCCTTTAGGATGAACTGGATGGATTTCCTTGCAGTCCAAGGGACTCTCAAGAGTCTTCTCCAACACCACAGTTCAAAAGCATCAATTCTTCGGCGCTCAGCTTTCTTTATAGTCCAACTCTCACATCCATACATGACCACTGGATAAACCATAGCTTTGACTACACGGACCTTTGTCGGCAAAGTGATGTCTCTGCTCTTTAATATACTATCTAGGTTGGTCATAGATTTTCTTCCAAGGAGCAAACACCTTTCAATTTCATGGCTGCAGTCACCATCAGAAGTGATTTTGGAGCCCCCCAAAATAAAGTCTATCATTGTTTCTCCACTGTTTCCCCAACTATTTATGCCATGAAGTGATGGGACCAGATGCCATGATCTTTGTTTTCTGAATGTTGAGTTTTAAGCCAACTATTCCACCCTCCTCTTTCACTTTCATCAAGAGGCTCTTTAGTTCTTCGCTTTCTGCTGTAACGGTGGCGTCATCTGCATATCTAAGGTTAGTGATATTTCTCCCGGCAATCTTGATTCTAGCTTGTGTTTCATCCAGTCCAGCATTTCGCATGACATATTCTGCATATAAGTTAAATAAGCACTGTGACAATATATAGCCTTGTACTCCTTTTGCTATTTGGAACCAGTCTCTTGTTCCATGTCCAGTTCTAACTGTTGCTTCTTGACCTGCATACAGATTTCTCAGAAGGCAGGTAAGGTGGTCTGGTATTCCCATCTCATCTCTTAAATAATTTTCCAGAGTTTATTGTGATCCACACAGTCAAAGGCTTTGGTGTAGTCAATAAAGCAGAAGTAGATGTTTTTCTGGAACTCTCTTGCTTTTTTGATAATCCAACAGATGTTGGCAATTTGATCTCTGGTTCCTCAGCCTTTTCTAAATGCAGCTTGAACATCTGGAAGTTCACAATTCACGTACTGTTGAAGCCTGGCTTGGAAAATTTTGAGCAATACTTTGCTAGCGTGTGAGATGTGTGCAATTGTGCAGTAGTTTGAACATTCTTTGGCACTGCCTTTCTTTGGGACTGGAGTGAAAACTGACCTTTTCCATACTGAGTGCAGCACTTTCACAACATCATCATTTAGGATTTGAAATAGCTCAACTGGAATTCCATCACCTCCACTAGCTTTGTTTGTAGTGATGGTTCCTAAGGCCCACTTGACTTCGGGAATGGAGAAGGGAATGGAAAGACACTTCAGTATTCTTGCCTTGAGAACCCCATGAACAGTATGCAAAGGCAGAAAGTGACAGAAAGGGTATAAAAAGGCTTTACCACAGAGGGAAGTGAGGGTGGGAGGGAATGACAGCTACCTGAAAAGAGCAAAATAACTCAAAAAACTAATTCTAGATACATACATGTAATACCCACTTATCAAATAGTTGAAGTCATGTTTAGGATCTTCATTTTTAGAAGACAGGTAAGTATGTGATAGATTTGTTTTTAAAAGCTGAAGTGGTTAAAAGAAAGGTTTTCATTTTAGGAAGTTAATCAGGTGTTTCAGGTGTGTCAAACATTTTTCCCTGAACAAAGCCAGATAAGTGAGGCCTTACTACAATGAATGGTTGGTGACATATAACGAAAACCAACCAGATATTAGGAATTAAAGACATCTAAATTTGAATACTATTAATAATATTTCAATTGATACTTCTAGGTAGCCAAGTTAAAACTGTAAACAACTACTAATTGTAAATAACAACTACTGTGCTTAGTTGCTCAGTCATGTCTGAATCTATGCGACCCCATGGACTGTAGCCCACCAGGCTCCTCTGTCCATGGGGATTCTCCAGTCAAGAATGCTGGAGTGGGTTGCCATGCCCTCCTCCAAGGGATCTTCCCAACCCAGGGACTGAACCCAGGTCTCCTGAATTGCAGGTGGATTCTTTACCATTTGAGCCACCAGGAAAACCCAACAGCAGCTACTGCTGGGTAGTAGTAGCTATTATTTAATGACTACTACCCTGGGCAAGTCTCCCTGGTGGCTCAGTAAGAATCTGCCTGTAATGTAGGAGACTTGGGTCCGATTCCTGGGTCAGGAAGATCCCCTGGAGAAGGAAATGGCAACCCACTCCAGTAATCTTGCCTGGAAAATCTCATGGACAGAGGAGTCTAGCAGGCTACCATTCATGGGGTTGCAAAAGAGCTGGACACAATTTAGCAAATAGACAACAACCATCACCCTTGGCCAACACTCACTGGTTAAGTGCTTTACGTATACAAACTCATTTAATCTCACCATCCTCTGAGGTAGATAACTAAGACAAAACATCACTTGCCCAGAGCTTCCCAGGTGGCTCCAGTGGTAAAAATAAAAAAATAAAACTCATCTGCCAATGCAGGAGACATAAGAGACGTGGGTTCGATCCCCGGGTCAGGAAGATCTCCTGGAGGAGGGCATGACAATTCACTCCGTTTTTTTGCCTGGAGAACTCCATGGACAGAGGATCCTGGCAGACTACAATCCTTGGGGTGACAAAGAGTCAGACACAACTGAAGTGACTTAGCACGCACACACCACTTGCCCAAGGTCAGTCAGCTAATGGACTTCCCTTTTCTTATTAGAACTGTAACTGAAGTACTTATGTTAGTCTTCGTCTTTTTTCAAAATGTAAGATTAGGGATATAATTTTATCATTTCTCTGGAGCAAATGTTTACTTGTGTTAAGTACCATGCAACAAGCTAGTCAACAGATATACCACTAAGATACTAATGATGTTCCTCTTATGTTTTACTCATTTTGATTCACTACTTAAGGTTGTATACCATGGAGAGTTTGATTCCCAAAGAATTATTACATATACTACTTGTCAAACTTTTAAAGACAGAAATACTCGTGTAGCTCCTCCTACATTTCCAGTAACAGGGAAGTTTAGAGTTTGGCTGATAAAGATACTACTTTAATAGACTCAAACTTTTTTAATAACTTCAAGCCACTCATCCGACCAAATCGATAAAGACTACAATTCTTCTTTTCTTTTCCACAAAGCACTGTTTTAAATGTCTGTAAAATCTTCACAAAGAGTCTCCATGCTAAACAGTCCCAGTCATGATTCCAGTTTGACATGGTTTCCTTGTTTGTCATTATCAAATCTTCTCTTAAAAAGTGGGTCTCCCCACATTCAGCACAGACTTCTGCAGAGAACCTAACCAGAGCAGGACACAGGGAACTATTAGTTTCCTTGTTCTGAACCCAAAATTATGTTACTTTCTCCCACCACCAAGTCATTTTTGTGAGTGTATTAAGTTTGCAGATAAAACTTTTGCACATTCATTAAAGAAGCAGTGATTAAACATCAAAGAGAGAACTGAACTGATTCAGGCTTTTATCCAGGCTTCCCTTTCCTAAACTTGAGGCTTTTTTTTTGTTTTTTAAAAGCAAAATAGTTTCATTTTTGCTTTTTTTCCCTTGCAAGTAAATATTACTATTTGATATATATTATATATTTTATTTGTCTATTATCTGTGTCCTTATTGTCTATTTTCTGCATGTACTCTTAAAGCTGTACCTGGAATACAACAAGCACTGTTTATTACTGAACTAACTCACAAACACATGGAAGAAGGTGGAACATTCATACCCTTCTGGCTTCTGGGAAGCAATCTCTAGACTACTACACTTCACTGCTAAATGATCTTAACGCCTTATCAAGAAATACACAAGCAGAAGAGCCATAACTACCACATGCCCTCTAGAATGTATTATGACAATCTACTACAGGAATTATAGCCTTTGATTACTTTTAAGATATGCGGTGCTTTTGATGTTACCCTCTATATGTTACCTCTGCTTTTCCATTCTAAAATAATTATATAACCTGAAAATAAAACTATACATCTCCCCATCATTAATATTAGAGTAGGTAACTTTTAAACACTGTTGAACTACGCTATGAAATGTTAGGGAATAGCAATCCTTAAGTCAGCGGATGAGCCACCATCTCTTCAAATGTACTAACTCCAGCCAGGACCATCTTTATACCATAGTCGGTTTAGATGCCACTTCCTTTGTGGCCTCATTATTAGAGTTGTAGTTGTATACTCGGTGGTGTGATTTCAGATTTTTTTGATTCACTTACGTTAAAAACACATCTATGGAGCCACTACTCTTTATATTGTACGATTTAGAATCCCTGCTCTGAAAGCGAGGGTTCTCTACTCTCAGGGGGTTGGTACTGTTTCATGACTCTGTTATTCTTCTGAATTACAACACAAATATATCATAGCAGGCAGCACCTTCTCCTCATATCAGTTTAGAACAGTTATTCCCAAACTGTGCCATGCCTCCGAATTATATGGCTATCTTTTAAAATCACAGAATCCCTAGCCAACTCTGGACCTACTGGATCCAAATCACTGGAGGTAAATATCCAAGAATATTTTTAAACAGCTTCTGAGGTAATTCTATTTGGAATCTACTGTTTTGGAGGACAAGAAGGAAGTCTAATTATGCAATGCCATATTCCTTATATAAAATATAGTGCCTAGGCATAAACACCATTTTGAGCATACCCGCACTCAAAATATTTATTATTTCCTACACAACATTCCAAGCTGAATACTTAGCAAAATAAATTTAATTGGTTATTCATAACTGAAAGTTAATTTGAGAGCACTTAAGATATGTCTGGGCTTTCCCGGTGGGTAAAGAACACCGCCTGCCAGTGCAGGAAACACTGGTTCATTCCCTGGGTTGGCAAGATCCCCTGGAGAAAGAAATGGCAACCCACTTCAGTATTCTTGCCTGATAAATCCCATGGACAGAGGAACATGGCTCTAGTCCATGGGGTTGCAAAAGAGTCAGGCATGAGTTAACGACTAACCAACAATAAGATATGTCTACTTCAAGGGAACTCATATAATAGACATTGGTCAAAACAATTTATAAATATTCTCAAACTAGTCTTCTCTCTAAAAGTAGTATCCTCCTTTACCTAGTAGGTACTTGTCCCAGCTGAGGAGTTCCCAGAGTCCTGCAAAAGAAATGAATGCTTCCTTCTCCCTTTCCTTTCCACCAATTTCAGAGACTCTTTCATAAGACAGCAAACTTTTGCAAAACTCTCTGCTAGTAGGGTACCACAAACATATTTCTGCTATATTACATTACAATTCATATACAAATCTGTCTCTCTCCTAAAATGTGAGCTTCTTAAGAGCAAGGATTATTTATCAACTGCTGTAGTTCCAGCTCCTACCGAGGTGTGGGTCTTCCTTGGGGTTGCAAAGAGTCAGATATGGCTGAGTGACTAACACTACTACTACTACTGAGGTATAAACAGTAAATAAATCTTTGCTTAGTTAAGAAATGATTGAAAATGTCTATTTTCAAGTCTGTTTCAAACAAAATAATCTTAACAGTCCTGATCCTTGAAATTAACACCAAAAAGATGTTACTAAATTAAAAATTAATGTAATTGGAATGTTTTCCAAGAAAACTGACAAGCATTTATTAAACACTAAATATGTCCTATAGGCCAAATGATAAGCAAATGCTAAAGATACAAAAATAGAGCTTTGCTCTTGATAGCAGGGTTAAGTAATATTAATGTTCCCAAAGAGATATTCTGTCATTGGATTACAATCTACATTCACAGTATCCTTGGAGCCAAACTCTGTTAGGATTCTTGATGTACCTTAGGGAACTAACAATACTGGACGGAGAACTCAGCAGTCTAACAGCTCCATGTTGTCCAGGCCATGACAGTTCTCCAGAGTTCACTATAACAGCAAAACTTAGCGATTTGAATGGCAACAGTCTCCTGTGATCATTATAAATTTTAAAGTCTGTGTGACTACCATTCAAATATCCCCTGGAACAAAACAAAGACATACAAAAAACATTCCTATTGGCATACATCTAGAATATCTTGATGTTAAAATATAGCAATTTACTCACAGAACTAATCCAGATGCTCCCATCTACTGTTCTAACATTCATGTGCCTTTGAAGCCTCTATTCTCTTTTGCGGGAAGATTATATTAACACATTGATAATTTCCAGAACAGTAACTTGTGATTCTGCATTTCTGGATGATCCAATATCTTCCTTACCATTTTGCATTTCCCCTTTCTCAGCAGTTTCCCAAGGTTTAATAAATGAAATAACAATAGAATTGAAGTGAGATACTTCATTAAACTAGAATAAAGTGACTTATAAAATCTTAAACTGGAATTGATGTTAACAATCTTTCCTAAATACCTCAGCTTACAGAGGGGAAAAAAAAAAAATTCTGATAACTGGAGCCAGAAACCTTGATGCCCAGATTACTGCTTACACAAATTTACCAATAAATAAATGCAAATATTCCCATTAGTCATTCAGAAACTCAAGGTCTATTTAAATCATGTCATTTAAAAGTTTTCTTAACAATTCAGAATTATGACAAGTGTGCAAACAGAAGCTGTCCCATAGTTGGGACTCAGGCAAGTATTTCTTATAGAAGGAGAAATCAAATTTAAAATATTTTGGGAAATACTAACTTGAGAAGTGTTTGTTATACACTTTCCCCAGAGGAACTTCTTTTAAGCCTCAATCTTGCAGGGTTTTACATTCATTCATTTATGCTTTTAATAAATACTTCTGAGCACCTAGTATATGCTAGGCACTGAAAAGTACAGCAGTGAAGAAAATAAAACTGTGTTCACGTAAAACCTTACATTTCTGTGGTGAAAGACAAATTTTTTAAGAGTCAATCATATAGTATTCAGATCATGATAAACACAATAGAGAAAAATAAAGCTGGGAATGATTTCAGGATTATAATCTTTAAATATGAAGAAAGCCATGTAGATATAGGAGAAAGGACATTTAAGGTCAAGACCTTGACACAGAAATTGTCTACCACGTTCAAAGAACAGCACCAAGGACGTGTGGCCAGGGTTGCATGGGCAAAGGATAACACAGTAGAACATGAAAACTGGGGGTTTCTGGGAGGACAAGGTCAAAGAGCAATCTGTAACTGAAAATGTCTGTTAAAAATATGAAATATTACTTTAGCTAGATTGGGGTTAAATCAATAGCTGAGGGATGACTCGACTTAATAGGAAACTTACCATGAATTGCTAACAGTAGAATTTCTAACATCAACAGGTTGCCAGAGAGATGTTATTTTTGGACATTCCCAGCATCCATTAAATTATACTTCTGAGAGCATTATCAACTACTTTTATAAATGACTATCTTTGGAGCATACCCTTGTCAATTTACTAGGAGGTGAGTGCTGAAAAGGGGATGAAGAAGGCTGGGGATAAGGGAATTCATGTTTCCCACCGCAGAGAAGTGGAGACATGCTTTATCTCCCTTATCTTAGGATGTATGCTTATATATAATTCAAAATAGGAAGATGGTCAATCAGATTGTTTCCAAGTAAAAGCTGTGGTCAAACAAATTTCAGGGAGCCTATCTATACTTTATTCACTACTTATAATACTTAAGCATCCCAAGGACAAGTTTCTTTTATTTTTTACATTTTTCCACAGTCTACCATTGTTAGGCCCTCATATTTTGTATCGTCTGACTGAACAGACAAAAACATACCTCAAGTCATGAGGACAGGCTCTGCACCTGAGCTGGGGAGCACGCAACTTTCTCATACTTCTGCCTTTGAAAACCTGGGGCTTGGAAAGCAAAGGAAATCATTTTTAAAAAATGAAGACAACCCACAGGATGGAAGAAAATATTTGCTAACAATGTGACTGACGAGGGATTAGTCTTCAAAATTTACAAACAGCTAATGTGGCTCAATATCCAAAAAAAAAAAAAACCGAAACATAAAACTCTAAAGGATCCAATCAAAACGAGGGCAAAAGACCTAAAGAGATAATTCTTCAAAGACAGACAGACAGCCAACAGGCACATGAAAAAATGCTTAACATCATTAATTATTAAAGAAATGCAAATCAGAACTACAATGAGGTTACCACCTCACACCAGTAAGAATGGCCATCATCAAAAAAATCAACAAACAATAAATGCTCCAGAGGGTGTGAAGAAAGGGGAACCTTCCTATACTGTTGATGGGAATGTAAACGGGTACAGCTACTATGAAGAACAGTATGGAGGTTCCATAAGAAACTAAAAATAGAGCAACCAAATCATCAACCAAATGATCCAGCAATCCCATTCCTAGGCATACATCTGGAGGGAAAACATGATTTGAAATGATACACATAGCCCAGTGTTCGCTGCAGCACTGTTTACAACAACCAAAACCATGGAAACAATCTAAAACATCCATCAACAGATGAAAGGATAAAGGTGTGATATACATATTCAACAGAACATTACTCAGCCATTAAAAAAAATAAAATACTGCCATTTGCGGCAAATGAATGGTCTTAGACATCATCATACTAAGCGAAGTCAGACAAAGACAAGTATCATATGATATTTATATGCAGAATCTAAAAAAATGATACGGATGAACTTATTTACAAATTAGAAACAAATTCACAGAGAGAATGAACTTCTGGTTACCAGGGAGGAAGGGTAGGGAAGAGGGATAGTTAGGGAGTTTGGGATTAACAGGTATACTCTTATAATAGATAATCAACAATGACCTACTGTATAACACAGGGAACACTGCTCAGTATTCTATAATAACCTATATGGGAAAAGAATTTGAAAAAGAATAGATACATGCGTATGTATAACTGAGTCACTTTGCTGTATACCTGAAACACAACACTGTGAATCAACTATTCTCCGACATAAAATAAAAATTAAAATAAACCAAAAACCAAAACCCTCAGGCTTCAGATAACCATCCTATTTTCTCTATTTTTTTTTTCCTTTCATGTTTCCTGTGATCTGGTCATCCCAGCATGATCATGTATTCCACTCCAGAATCATAATGGCTTATCTCAGTTTTATCTGCTAAAGCCTTCATATATTTCAAATCCCTTATTCTGAATTATTTTCCTCAGATACCTAATGTAAAGTTCAGGAGTTCTCCAACTATATGGAGAAGCATAATGTATAAAGTACCATGGAAATAGTATTAATGTTGTAAGTTACTTACTATACCCTTCAGAACACAATCAGCTTTCAAAAAGCACCCTCTATACTACAGATCCATACCTAATTACAGGTGGTAAGACTTCTTCAATCTTTAGAATAATTTCCAGACTCAGATCTGTTTTAAATTCTTTTATGTCTAACCAGCATCAAAAAATGTGCTGACTCTGTATACCATGCTCCTTAGTACGTCTTTTCATATGAGTTAATATATAAATAAAAAATCTTAAAATACTTACCAAGCTCTTTCATATTAAAGATAATCTCTATGAAAGGCAGAAAATGATTCAGTCTTAAAATTCTATGATTACACTTTTTGCCATATTCCCAGACACCGTGTTAGATAACATCAAGATATTAATATAATTGATAGGCTGTCATTTTAAACTGAAGTTTATAGCTAGAAAAGTCCACTGTTTACAAGGAGAACTAAAATAAAATACAAGTACAGGCTAAACCAAATTAATGTTAATTAACCTTAGTAGGTTCTTTTATCTGTGACCTTCTGTATCTTCCTTGAGACTTCCTCTTTCTGCTGTATTAATGTCATGGTTTCCAAAAGCCTTCTCTGCCTCCATCCTTATTCTTGTTACACATAGTTAATCTTTCTACGGTGCAAAAAAAAAAAAAAAAACCAACTGGGAGTAGCACAGAAGAGTACATAGTAAGAGATTTGGACCATGACTGCTTTGTGTTTGAAATCCCAGGTTCTACCCCTTGTTAGCAGTTTGACCTCGTACAAATGTCTTATCCTATTAAACCCTGGTTTCCTCCTTGGCAAACTGCGGACCATGTTATTTACTTCAAAGAGTCACTATGAGGACTCAACAGGATACAATAAAAAAGGTTCCTTATGGAGGCACCCAGAAATGTTAGCCTCCGTGTTCCTTTTTAAGTCTGAAGCAGCAATCTTTCAAAAAGGTTATTATATCTGAGGGGAAAAATTATTTAAGGCGAGTAGCAGAAAAGCAATGCAAAGGTTGGTATTGAGAGTACTTGCTTTCTAAATGGGAATTTACTTGGAAAACTAAACTATGATGAGAAAGTGGTTTCATGAGTACACAGAAATCCCGATTTGGCAGACAGCTCTCTGCCAAGAACTGCTTGGACAAGGCTTGTTTTCCCCAAGTAACCGCAAGGACTTCCTATCCCAAGTTTTATCCCACAGTTCAGTTTTTTTTTAACAGTGCCTCTAAGGTGGTGCTGCTAGTGGTAAAGAATCTGCCTGCCAATGCAGATATGAGTTTGATCCCTGGACTGGGAAGATCCCTGGAGGAAGAAACGGCAGCCCACTCCAGTATTCTTGCCTGGAGAATCCCATAGACAAAGGAGCCTGGCGGGCTACAGTCCATGGGGTCCCAAAGAGTCAGACACGACTGAACACGCGCACACGCACGTGCACACACACCCCTAACCTTTTAATTACTCTAATTATGAATAAATGACTTTATTTGAGAAAAGGCATCAAAGGCAGTAGTTTCTCAACATCTTAAAGGAATGGTGAATGTGCGTTGTGGGCAGGGTGGGAGAAAGTCTGACAGGAGGGAAGGAAGATGTGATGCTGACAACTATATATCTCTCTCCAGTGGAAATTCTGAAAAATGGAATAAAGAAACAGTAATTATCTACCAACTAAGTTTAGGATCTGATGGGAATCATGATGCAAAGTCTGGAGACTTTTTTGGCTCTCTCAGTATCTCTTAGATACTCTTTCAGTATCTCATAGATAAACCACATCCAAAGAAAGTCATGACTGACTTCAGAGAGAAAAAGCTTTCTTGCTAATAAGCTTTAATACTTACTCATATCTATGATCATGTTTCCCCTGCCCCTTCAAATGATGACCAAAATCTAAAAAGAATCCTGGTAGAAATCATAAAGAGAACATAATAAATATCATTATGTTCTGCCTCCGGCAGCTAAAATTCTGAATGTCTATACCTCCAAAATAGAAAAAACTTGTTGCAAGTCATAAGATATTGTGACTAAATGAACAGAAATATGGTTTTAAATCTCTTGATTCTGTATGTTATGACTGGAAAACATCAAGAGTGAAGGAAATTCTAAATAAAGATTTAATAACAGGGACAATGATGATATGCAGAACTGATTCTTTAGGAATCAATGAATGCTAGAGACAGAACCTGGCTGACAGCAGATGAGGAACTAGAATAGGTGGTGGTCAGAGTTAGAGAAACAGACCAAGAAGCTGCCTCTATATGCACAACAGCTGGGGGCATAAACTGGAGGCTTAGAGTGATGGATCAAATCCTGTGGATGCATGTTTATTTGGTCTATGTGGTATTTAAAAGTCAGGAGACTGAATATAAACATGCAAGTTTTTACTTTTATAGAAAAAATAATTGCTACATCTATTAACCCCCGCGTCACCCTTGAGTTCGTAATCTCTCCAGTGCCAACAATTGGCTGGAACTTATCTCCCCTTCTTATATCAGACACGTACCCTCCCAGTCACCACTGGCCTGGTCACCTCTAGACACCAAATATCAGCTGCTGTTTATGACCCAGCTCACACTGCAGTTTGTGTCATGATAGAAAACATAATTCTTTATTCTTATATCTCTATGAAAAGTCTGAAAACAAAAACTAAATCTATTTTTTTCCTTATACCTGGACCACTTAATTATGTTGCCTGCACACTGCCTGAGCAAATCAAAAAATAGGTGATAAAGCTAGAAGGCGGATTCTAGAATATAAGTCAGAAACAGAACAAACAACCTCCTCAGAATTTAATAACTGAGAACGTCGCAGGTTCCAAACTGTAAAATCATTAACCTTGCGATTTCAGTTCTAGGGATATCTACCCTGCAGATATACATGAGCAAACTAAATTATGTTCAGTGCTATTTTTTACAGCATTATTTGTAATAGGAAAAGATTAGAAACAACCTAAATGTACATCATTAGGGGAATAGATAAATTATGGTATAATAATCACACAATGCAGCCATAAGAAATTCCTTATATGCAAACATGAAACAGCCTCCAAGTGAAAAGAATAAGGAAGAGCATAGCATTTATGTCATTTGTGAAGGAGGAGGAGGAGGGAGAAAAGGAAGAGCGAAGCATAAAAGAATATATAAGGAACTATCAATAGATTTGTTTATACATGCATGAAGGATTTCTGGAGGGATGCTGAGGAAACTGGAAACACTAATTCCCTACAAGAGAAGAACTTGATAACTGCAAGATGGAGATGCTAGGAAGAGTTTTCATTATATTTTTCTATCTTATGAATTTTGTAGCAGATATGTGGTTATCTATTGAAAAAATGTTTTAAGAATGTAACAGGTTGGCTGAGCTGATTCCGAGTATGACTCTGAACTCAGCAACCATCAGAACTAGTGAGCCAGGGACCTCTCTCTACAGATGGTATTTTGCCTTTTAATTCATGAATGGAAATGTCAGTGGGGACCTGGAGGAGGCTGAGGGGGGAGAAGAGAGAGAGAAGGAAAGTGAGATGAAATAAGAACAATAGAAGAAATGGCATGGTGTCTTTTTTTAATCTGGCTCTCTGAACTGGTTCTGAGCCCAGAAAGAGTAAAAGGGTAAATTCAAAAGATAAGACACCTTTTCAACAGAGACTGTGAAGCTCTGAGCACAAGTTCTGCTACATTGGGACTTGCAGACAAAGTGTGGTACAGAGCTGGGGGTGGGGGAAGGTGGCTCCAGTTCAGCCCCACTCCTCTGAGGACTTGAAGACCACTGCTCTGACAGCACCAGAGACAGTACTGCTGGCCCGGCTGCTGTCCCTCACGAGGGCAGTGATGAGGTTCCACGTTTGGGTGGGTTGAAGGGGACTTCCCAAGGAGGCTGTAGGACAATAATACTCACTTCTTGAATACATGTTATGTGCCACTCAAGGGCTCCCAGATATACTTAAGGGAACTCAGAAGAGGCCTGGGGGCTTGTGTGAGTAACGAGGGGAACTAAAAATTAACTCCATCTCTATAAGTGATGAAGTTGGGAAACAATCAGGACACAAAAGGATAAAAATATATGTGGAGCAGTGAAGGAACAGAAAACAATACTCTGGCAAGAACTCCTAAAGGGAAGTCTTACAGATTCTTTTTTTTTTTTTATTAACTTAGGCACTTGCTCACTGAACAGGAAGTAGAAGAGAAAAAAATATGAGGATGGCTGGAAAGAGATTACTCAAGGCTCTGCTGGGAACCAACACACTTAGTTATGCAGTACCTACTTTCCAAAGTGAAATCTTTCAACTGCTTTAAAATGTTTCTTTTCTAAGCCATTGAAAGCAATGAGATCATGTTCTTGATTAACAGCCAGGTTTTTTTTTCCCCCTGCAACCCAGACTGTTGTAGTAAAAAAAGAAGAAAAATTAGAGAAATTTAAAAGGGTGAAGGGGGAAGAGCTAGGAACAGACAACAAAGACAAAGCAACATAAATATATTTTAAGAAAATTATGGAATAACCAGAGAGTTCGTTTAAAAAAAAAGAGGCTATCTTGTCCTATTCCAAAAATACAAGAGAGTATCAATTCAATTTATTTAACTGATGTTTTCCTATTCCATTTCGTCCAGAGTTAAAGCAACATATACAATCCTGTTATGCCTCATACCACACAGCATTAAGTAATTATAAATACAGAGATAAGCCATTTGTGAAAGATGCAGTTTGTACTAACATAATAGGGCTTGCTGAATCATTAAAAAAAAGTAAATTTGAAGGCCAATGTTAGGCAATTTGGGGTAATATGCTTTTCACAAGAGGAAATAAATGATACTCACTACCCTAAACAATGGACAGTGAAGAGAGAATTTCTAAGATAAGAAGTCCAATATATAAGATTAAATTCCATCTCAAAACGCAACTTACTGTTACAGAACAATTAACATTAACAAGGTCCATGTAGTATATTCTGTATCCATGACAGTGTCTCTCACATTACTATTTAATGTAACTTTATATTCAAATAGCACTTTATACTTTTCAAAATATCTTCACATTTCTAATTTGATGTCCACCATACCCTGTTAGGAAGGCAACACAGGTTTCATTCAGTTTTAGACACCAAAACAAAGAAAGGTTAAGAGAGAATTTACAAGTCAATTATGAATCAAGGATCAAATTCAAGGATCTAGAACGTCTGTGTCAAAGTGTGTTTGTAGACTATTATGCATCTATATATTCAAATAGTTTAGGTGACAACTATGTTCCAGAAACTGTAGGCATTTATATAGGCAATAGGAATAAGAACAGGAACATACATAGTGTCTACCCTCATGGAGCTGCCAATCCAGTGAGTCATTATTTAAATGATTATACAGATAAATGGCAAAGTTTCACTCGTGACAAGTGCTGTGATGGGGTATCCAGTGCTACGAGAACATACAATGTGGGAAAGTTGACCAAGAAAAGGATTAACTATGACTTAATGATAAAGCTCACATCTGAAGGATAAGTATCACAAAGACAAAGAAAGAAACACTAATTCTTGGCGAAGGCAACATCATACGCAAAAGACCTACTGTGGGAGGGGGCATGTAAAATGCAAGAGACTAAAGGAAGAAAAGTGTGGTTGAAGCAGTTCTGACCCCCAACTTCCAAGAGTGAGTGAGATCAGGATCCTCTATGTGATCTCACACACATTAAGGCTGGAGTGACCACAGCCCTAGTCTAATCATTGTTTTATAATATCTAGATGGTTCTCTCAGGTATAGGGGGCGGGTGGCCAAGAATGAGAAAATAAGGGAACTGCTACATCCATTAAAAAGCTGCCAAAATGGGACTTCCCTGATGGTCCAGTGGTTAAGACTCTGCCTTCAAATACAGAGGGCACGGGTTTGATCCCTGGTCAGGGAGCTAAAATCCCATATGCCTGGAAGCCAAGAAACCAAAATGTGAAACAAAGGCAACACTAACAAATTAAATAAAGACTTTAAACAATGGTGGAGGAAAAAAAAAAACAAAACTGCCAAGTTATTGAATTCCAGGAGGGTGACATCACTTTTAATTTAGAACATAAAGAAAAAATTTATGAAGGTGGTGACATGTGCCCTAGGCTTTTAGAGGTGGATTGAATTTCTACAGACAGAGGATAAAGAGACTACTACAGATAAAGAAATGAGACTGAAAAGATGCCCCTTGCTGCTTCACAGAGTGTGAATATTTTATTTTAATGCAATTTTTCCTACATGGTACTTTAGAAATATCATCCCCAGAACCTCTTAAAGCTGTAGAGGTCTTGGAGCTTTTTACAAAGCTTGGTTTAATCTTTACTCACAACAAAACATATTAGGTTCAAGGATACACATTAATTCTCTCCATTTTGCAGATAAAGAAAGCCAGTTGAATGAGGCTGACTTGTGCAAGGTCACATTTCAACAGTGCTCTTTCTTTATAACATTAGAGATATTTGATCACTAGGATGTGGAACAGCTATCAAAGTCTGTTTCATGAAATATGGGGAACTAACTAGGCTTGGGATGTTAGACACATAAGAACTCTATGACACCTTGAGGCAAAAGCCTGTTATCCTGGCTTTAAATAAATGAAAGTAATGTAACAGGCCGGTAATCTTCTCAAAGAGAACATGATACACAGAGACAAAGATTCAAACGAGGCACCCCTGATGAGACCTAATAACTCAAGTATTTAAAAAAGCAGCTGTGGATAAGGGGCTGGGAGAAAGAGGGAAGAAAAAAATAAAATAAAATAAAATAGCACAATATACTAAGGAACAAAAATGAATAAGGGGAGATACGCTTTACCTTCAAATAGCACTTTCTAATATTTTAAAGTTGTTTTTCCATTTTCTCCCACAAGGTGTCTTCAAGAAAATTTTTGATGATCTCACTTTGAAAATCTATGCTGTTCTTAGTCATCAAACATATTTATTCCTTTTTTCCTTTCCCAATACACAGAGGACTCTAAATGATGCAAATAATACTCTTACTTTTATTAACATATATTAAGCCTCTACTCTTATGCAAAGTATTATGGAAGAGAGGTCTCCAGTCTCAAAGATTTATGTTTTAGCAATACCAGAAGATATCATCACTAGATTGTATTCAAGAAAATCTGTTGGGCTTTACTTTATTTTCAGAAATAGAAAGGACTTTCTCTAAAGAAGAACAGAAAAGTTCAAAGCCATTAATAAGAAGATTCCATACCACAAAGAGATTGATCCAAGAACCTTAGTGGGAGCCATGAATAAGATTTCATATCTCATAGACTAAACCAAGGACTTGGGTGCCTGTGGCTTATGAAGCCATCTGGCCTATGGTAAGTAAGTACTCTAGTAAGTGATAATGTTGTATATATAAGAATAATCTTCCTTAGAGTTAAAAGTAGCATGAAGTCGAAAAGAACAGAGGTTAGGAATAATGATTAACTGCTAAGGAGAAAAACAAAATTTCAATGAGTATGGATAAAAAACAGCAATAACTTACTAGCACAATCCAAAGAACTTTGGAAATCTGTACAGAAGTACCGACACCTGCTTTGAACCCCCCAGAACCAGTTTATACATGTTTTTCTACCTCTGCTATACCATCTTTAGCACCCATCTTATATCCATTTTTCTCATCTTGTCCCAGTGGGATAGCTTGGGTGATGGTGAACATAGTTGACCAACAACAAAACAGGAAAATAGAAATACAGAACACAGAAAAAAAGACAGGGGTGTTTTTTCTTTTGATCTCTTCCATACCACTGTCTCATATCCTATCTATCCTGATATAAAATGAAAAACAATCTTGTACTTTTAAAAAGCAGAATGATAGTAACATTTTCTATTTCTCTTGCCTTCAAATTCCTTAATTTGGCCTTTTTGAAAGCAGCCGTGGTTGCTGTTATTTTTTAACCCTTGGATTCAGTGGTCCTTTGCAGAAAGAGGGTCTTCACGTCTATAATATAGAAAGTTTGAACTTATAATGGATGAGTGAGTCATGGATGAGGCTCTACAATCTAACTTTCAGATATTAAAAAACTTTTTTCTCTGTGACAAAGCCAAGTGGATTTGTGAAGCAATGGAGTTTGTCCTGTTTGACATGAAATCATTCTCTTTTTAGCTCAAAGTACCTGATACGTTCTTGGGAACCGCTTAACTATCCTTCACTTCTCACAGTGTATAGCTGCAAGTATAACTGCATGTTTTAAAGGATAGCTGAACCTACTATGCTAAAAAAGTACATGAAAAAAGCTTCCAAGCAGAAAGTACACTAATGACTGACTGATTCTATTGTTTTACAGTTTAAGTATATAATATACTGTATATATTTAAATGTTACAATAGCTGTTCATATAATAAGTGACATAGTTATTACTTAATATCTCTACACATTTAGGAAGTGTTTTTCAATTGCTCATTAAAATATTACTAGTAAAAAGGACTGGTTTGGCATAAAACTGCAGTGTGTCCACAAAAGTAACGTGAACAATTCTCTTAAAAGAAAATGAAAATAATGTCACTATACCTACTTTGATTTCCATCATCAACAAGGATCAGAAGGATAAACTGGAGATCTATTTAAACATCTACTGAAACATTAAAAAATTTCAGACTCTCCCTAAAAGATAATTATAGTTGGTTATGTGCAGAAGGGAGGTTCTTTCACATGGGCCATTTTATAAGCAGAGAAGTTAAGGATCAACAACACATACAATAATGACACACTAAATAAGAAAAGCAATAGCACTCAATTTTTTATTTCTATCTTTTTGACTATCACTGTAATCCCAGAAGGTAAGCATTCATAGGACTACTTCATGAAAGAGAAAAGAAAGGAAAACTAAGGCTCTGAAAATGTTAACAACACTAAATAATTTAATAAAATATATCTTTGACAAGTGTCAGAGTTAGGATTACAAGTGAGAAAATTTCTGACTTTAAACTCAGCACTCTTTTCTACACTATACTGTAGTAAGAGATTGCAAAATAAAAATACAAATTACACCCATCTCAGGATGCACATCTGGTTGTAATATGACACTGCTGCTCTTTAATCACCCTTTCAAAGAAAGTTTTAAATTTTATGTAGTGAAACTTATCAATATTCATTCTATTATCATTCACGCTTGTTGGGTCTTCTCGAAGAAATGCTGCCTCTGCAAATTCACATTTTCTCTTATGTTTCTTCCAGACGTTTTTAAGTCTCAGCACTTCAGTTCAGTTCAGTCGCTGTCGTGTCCGACTATCTGCGACCCCATGAATCACAGCACGCCAGGCCTCCCTGTCTATCACCAGCTCCCGGAGTTCACTCAAACTCATGTCCACAGAGTCGGTGATGCTATCCAGCCATCTCATTCTCCGTCGTCCCCTTCTCCTCCCGCCCCCAACCCTTCCCAGCATCAGAGTCTTTTCCAGTGAGTCAACTTGTCGCATGAGGTGGCCAAAGTATTGGAGTTTCAGCTTTAGCATCAGTCCTTCCAATGAACACCCAGGACTGATCTCCTTTACAATGGACTGGTTGGCTCTCCTTGCAGTCCAAGGGACTCTCAAGAGTCTTCTCCAACACCACAGTTCAAAAGCATCAATTCTTCGGCGATCAGCTTTCTTCACAGTCCAACTCTCACATCCATACATGACTATAGGAAAAACCATAGCCTTGACTAGATGGACCTTTGTTGGCAAAGTAATGTCTCTGCTTTTTAATATACATCAAGGTTGGTCATAACTTTCCTTCCAAGGAGTAAGCGTCTTTTAATTTCATGGCTGCAATCAGCATCTGCAGTGATTTGGAGCCCAAAAAAATAAAGTCTGACACTGTTTCCACTGTTTTTCCATCTATTTCCCATGAAGTGATGGGACCAGATGCCATGATCTTTGTTTTCTGAATGTTGAGCTTCAAGCCAACCTTTTCACTCTCCTCTTTCACTTTCATCAAGAGGCTTTTTAGTTCCTCTTCACTTTCCGCCATAAGGGTAGTGTCATCTGCATATCTGAGGTTATTGATATTTCTCCCGGCAATCTTGATTCCAGCTTGTGCTTCTTCCAGCCCAGCGTTCCTCATGATGTACTCTGCATATAAGTTAAATAATCAAGGTGACAATATACAGCCTTGACATACTCCTTTTCCTATTTGGAACCAGTCTGTTGTTCCATGTACAGTTCTGACTGTTGCTTCCTGACCTGCATATAGGTTTCTCAAGAGACAGGTCGGTTAAGGATTATAACCCATTCAAGTTATTTTTGGATACGATATGAGATAAGGGTAAAGGTCTCTCCCCTGCTCTCCTCCCTTCAGTCCTACCCCATCAGTATATACAATTTCTCCAGCACCATTTTTATAAACTTTTTATTTTATATTGGAGGACAGGTGATAAACAATGCTGTGTTAGTTTCAAGTGTTGTTGTTACTCAGTTGCTAAGTCGTGTCCAACTCTTTGCAACCCCATGGACTGCAGCATGCCAGGCCTCCCTGTCCTTCACTAAACTTCCAAGTGTATGGCAAAGTAATTCAGTTATACACAGACAGACATCTATGCTTTTTCAATCTCTTCCCATTTAGGTTGTTACATAATACTGAACAGAGTTCCCTATGCTACACAGTAAGTCCTTGATGGTTATCCATTTTAAGTATAGCAATGTGTACATGTCCATCCCAAACTCCCTAATACCCTTTCCCTTACTCTCCGCACCCCTGTAACCATAAATTCGTTCCCTAAATCTGTGAATCTGTTTGTTTTGTAAATAAGTTCATTTGTATCTTTATTTTTAGATTCTGCATATAAGTGATATCATACCATATTTGTCTTTCTCTGACCTACCTCATTCAGTATGACAATCTTGAGGTCCATCTGCTGCAATTGGCATTATTTCATTCCTTTTAATGGCTCAGTAAAGTTCCATTGTGGGCTTTCCTGGTGGCTCAGTGGTAAAGAACCCACCTGCCAACGCAGTAGACATGGGTTCAATACCTGTATTAGGAAGATCCCCATCAGAAGGAAATAGCAACCCACTCCAGTATTTTGCCTGAGAAATCCCATGGATGGAGGAGCCTGGAGGGCTACAATCCATGTGGTCACAAAAGAGTAGGACACGAGTTAGCAACAACAACAATATTCCACTGTATATATGTACCTCATCTTCTTTATCCATTCATCTGTCAATGAACATGAAGGCTGTTTACATGTTTTGGTTATTATAAACAGTTCTCCAGTACTGTTTACCCAATGAATTGCCTTGGCATCTTTGTAAAAAATCCACTGACCATAAATGTGTGGGTATTTCTAGACTCTGTTCAACTGATATATTCTTATGCTAATACCACACTGTTTTGAATACCGTAACTTCACGGTAAGTCTTAAAATCAAACAGAGCAATTCCTCCAGTTTTGCTGTTCTTTTTTCTAATGGGTCAGAGAGGTCTTCTAAATTTCCATATAAATTATAGACCCAATTTGTGAAGTTCTACAAAAAAGCCTCCTAGGGTTTTAAGATTGTGTTGAATCTATGGATCAATCTGGGGAGAAATGAAATTTTAAAATTGAGTCTTCTGATCCATGAACATATCTCCATTTATTCAGGTCTTCCTTAACTTACACGAGCAATGTTCTGTGGTTTTCAGCATCATAATAATAAATGTGGTCTTGTACACATTCATTATTTATTCTAAAGTATTTCATTTTCTGATATTATTATAATGGCATTGTTATTGAACTTTGACTTTCCGATGTTCACTGCTAATACCAGATAAGGGTATACAGAACCAAAAATGATTTCTGTGTATTGACCATATGCCCTGTGATTTAGCTAAACGGATTTAACAGTTCTAGGGGCTTAAAAAAATATTCAGTTCCACAGCATTTTCTACAAACACAATCAGATTGCCTGTGAATAATGACAATTTTGGTGTGTTTTTTTTTTAAATCTATCAGCCTTTCAGTTTCCTATCTTACCATAGGGCCTAGGAACTCTAGTACATTGCTGAACAAAGCAATAAGGGCAGAAACTCTTGCTTTGTTCCCAGTCATAGGAGGAAAGTGAGTCATATACTCACTTAGTCCTCACGAGTGAGTATAATGCTAGTTTTAGGTTTTTATTAGTTTAAAGAAGTTTGTTTTATTATTTGTTTGCCAAGTTTGGCTTTTTGTTTCACGAATGGTATTTTTCTCCATTTATTGAAATGATCTGACTGTAATGCAGGAGACCAGGGTTCAATTCCTTTGTCAGGAAGATCCCCTGGAGAAGGAAATGGCAATCCACTCCAGTATTCTTGCCTGGAGAATCCCACTGACAGAGGAGCCTGGGAGGTTACAGTCCATGGGGTCACAAGAATCAGACACGACTTACAACTAAACCACCATGACACTGTTATTTCAGTTTAGCCTGTTAATACGGTGAATTACACTGACTGATTTTAGAATGCTAAACCAACCTTATATTTTTTTGACATTACATTAGTCAAGACATAATAACTTTTTATTATATTGCTGGATTCAATTTGCTTCCATTTTGTTTATCATTTCCCAATATTTTAATAAGAATTTCTGCATATGTTCCCAAGGGATAGGGGTTTACAGATTTCTTTTCCTGTCATGTCTTTGTCTTGGTATCAGAGTAATATTGGCTGCATGAAATGAGTTCAGAAGTGATCCTCTTCTCTTCTATTTTTGGAAAGAGCGTGTGTGGAATTGGCATCATTTCTTTCTTAAATGTTTGGGAGAATTCACTGAGAAGACATCTGACTTGGGAGCTGCTTTCCAGTTTTTTTTTTTTGGTGGTAAGATTTTTATCTACAAATCTAATTTCTTTAACATATGTAGGGATTTTCACGTTATCTATTTTCTTTTTGAATGAGCCGTGATAGTTTGCATCCATCAAGGAATCTGATCATTTATTTAAGTTATATTTATTGGCATAAGGGAGGTTCAGGAGGGAGGAGACAAACGTATACCTATGGCTAATTCATGACACTATATCGCAGAAACTAATATACTATTGTAAAGCAATCATCCAATTAAAAATAAATTAAAAAAATAAAAAATAATAATCAAAATTTTTCACAATATTCTCTTACTATTCTTTTAATGTTTGGAGGATCTGTAGTGATATCCTTTTTATTTCACATATTGGTAATTTGTGTCTTTTCCTTTTTTCTTCACTAATGTAGGTAGTAGTCTGTCAATTTTAAGAAGCTTTTCAAAGAACCGGTTATTGGTTTCATTGATTTCCCTGCTTATTTTCTATTTTACTGATTATCGTTCTTATTTCTTACCTTTTGCTTACTTTGGGCTTAATTTTTCACGTATGTCCAATTTCTTAAGCTAGAAACCTAAGATCACTGATTTGGTATTCGTTTTAGTTCACAAGTCTCTGAAGCAAGAGTTCAGAGGAAATGAACTTGAGGGCCTTATTCATATCTGGATCCAATGCAGATCAAGAGATCTTGAACTTGGAGAGGAAGGCTGCAATTAGATTTTGGGAATTAGGGGAGAGGATGAGTATACCTGCATTTGGCAGGAATACAAATTTTAGTGGTTAGAGAGTAAACTGTGGCAGACTACTTTCGTAGATGGTCATAATTGCTCCTTTGCAATGTGACTTTGCCTCTCTTCCCATCAAGAGAGAGGACTGGAATCTGACTGCACTTCTTTCACCAACAGAAAGTGATGGAAGTGAGGTCATACAACTTCCCAACCTAAACCTTAAGCCTCTGAGAACTTCTGCTTTTCTCTTTCTTGCAGAGATACCATGAAATTATCATGTAAAGAAGATGGTCTAGTTTACTGGAAGTTCAGAGGACACACAGAGGAGAACCAAGGCACACCAACCAACAGCCAGACACGTAGGTAAGGCTATCTTGGACCTTCAGTCTAGTCACACCACCTAAACGGAGCCACATGAGTAAACCTAGGCAAAACCAACAGAGAAGCAGCCCAGCTAACCTTCAGAATCAGAGAAATAAATCCCCAATGTTTCATCTCACTGAGTTTTGAAGTGGCCAGTTAGTCTGTAATTAACTGAAACTACTGAGTACTGACAGAAAAACAGATCAAAAGATTTTCCTCTAAGAAGTTGATAAGGGAAAAAACACAAGGAATATTAAAGTCAATTAGAAGACTGCTAAACCTACTCTTTTAAAAACCACAAAAACTATAAAATAAAAAAATGTTAAAGGAGGGGTATGAGGTAGAAGAACTTAAATGAGAGCTTCCCATAATTTATACATTGGCTTTACATTGGCTGTTAGTGTCTGCTAGTATCTGTTCTCTTTATAAAGCAGAGCTTACAAATCATTCTCAATGACAGCCAAAATGATCTTTTAAAACTACAATTCAAATCATGCCTTGCCCCTGCTTAAAATGCTACAGTGGCTTCACAGTATGTACGGAGTAAAATTTACATGCCTATCATGACCTACATACACTGTCATAAAAGATTTAGCCTCTGCCCTCACTCCCTAAACCCTAGGCACCATTGCTTTCTTTCTATTCTTGAATCCCCCAAGCTTGACTTCTCTGGTAGCTCAGTGGTAAAGAATCCGCCTGCCAATGCAGGAGACATGGGTTTAATCCCTGGGTCTGATCTCTGGGTTGGGAAGATCCCCTGGAGGAGGAAATGACAACCCACTTCAGTATTCTTGCCTGGGAAATCCCATGGATAGAGCAGCCTGGCAGGCTATAGTCCATGGGATCACAAAGAACAGGACATGACTTAGCGACTAAATGAACAAACAAACCCCAAGCTCACTCCTGTTTCAAGAATTTAACTGTATTCATCTAAAATATTCTTTTCGCGCCTGGTTTCCTACTGAAGTGCTAATTCAAATGTCATCTCAGAGAGACCTTTCATGACCGCATAATTTAAAATACTGTATCATAACCTTGATGTATACTCTTCTAGAACTTACCACCATCTAAAATTATTTACTTGTTTATACAACTGAACTCCCAGCCCTATCTAAATATAGTTTCAGGCTAGTTCACTATTATATTCCCAGGACCTTAAACAGAGTCCGGCACAAAGGAGGTACTTAAATATTTTTCTTAATGAATTATGTAAAGATAAGGTATTAATTTGGCAAAGGATGAGAAGACAAAGCTCTCCATTAGTGGAGAATTAAGTATTTTGAAAGGTACAACACAAGTATTATTTAATAAATTGTCACCATTAACTACATAGGTTCCATACTAGCACAACTCCCAAATTTTCTGCTACAGCCCAGGGTTGTGTGTGAACACATGACACTAAATAGTGTTTTCCTATTAGCTCTTATAGAGGGTTGACTATAGCTTTCTTCATAGGAGAACTGTAAATACAACTTAGACCTTAAAAGCCAAGTTTCAAGCTTGCTGGAGAAAATGAGGTAAGGAAGTATGCAGATGTTCCTGAGAGTCCTAGAGGACTCTTTAGGACTGAGATATCACTTATGGAAAACAGAGTTTGATGTGGTAACTCTCCCTTTTTTGGTGTAAAGCACAAGAAACTTACATATGGCCATCAATCTGATGACTCCTTGAACACTGGTTTATGTGATTTCTCCCACTGAAAATGTTACATGCAGGATTTTTCATCCTTTCCAAATCACTTCTACCTCTCAAAGTTTCACTAACATACTTTCTAGAGCAAATAATAGACAGCACCACTAAAGGTGCCTTAAACTACAAGAACATTTACTATTTCATATAACAAGGAGGCTGGAAGACAAGACAGCTTTGGAATAAGTTAACTGAGAAGACCAATAACCTTTGGCAAAGAGCCCTCTTCCCTTTTCCCCACTCTGCCATCCCCACTGAGAAAACAACACCTTATTGTTTTTAAGCTATAGATAATGTCAAGTGTAGATACACTGACCTATACAAGAACAAAGTCAGTGTAGTGCAAGGAAGAAGAGACCCATAAACTAGGCAACCAAGAGTACTTACACAAAGGTCCAACTGCAAATACTAATATTTCTAGAAGCTTTTCCTTAGTATTCAGGTCTTCGATGACATCACATATACGACTTATATAATTCTCTGGAAATTTAAATTATCCTTCTGAAATAAGATTATAAGTCATTTTTACTGAAATCTATACTAAAGGAATCTACCAAAGCAGATTTACTTACATATGTGTGAAGGTACCAGTAGAGAAAATATTAAAATGACTTCAAATTTGGAATATATCACACATATATGTGCAAATATGAAGACACAAGAATGCTTAGAATAATGAAATACTGGAAATAATCCACATGTCAGCAATAGGTGGTTATTAAAGATATTATGACACACAGAGTTCATTAATATATATTCCTAAGGAAAAATTTAGAAATCAACATCTAATGCCATGGAAAATATTCAGGATATAACAGTAAATGAAAAGGAGACTACAAACCTGCATGTAGTGTCTTTTTTTCCAGAGCATTTGAAAGAAACAACAATTTTGCCACGTTAGGTAAAACGGTCACTGAAGCACTTTGGCATTTAAAGTGTGTCCTGTCTTTGACATAAGGGAGGCATTTGCAAATCGAGGTCGGATAAAGGTGGGTGCACTAATTACTGCTGGCTGATTAATGAATACGAGGATGTAGAAGAGTCGGAGAACCACTGTGGCTTTCTGGTTTGGTTCTTGACTGACAGCTGCTACATTTCAGAGCTCCCTTTCAACTCTCATTGGCAACGTGAGTCCCAAGTGCTTCGGACTGTTGAACAAGTACGAATGAGTAATAAAAGATAAAAACAAGGCTAACTATAGGTCAAAGAGTTAAATTTTCAGAGTAAAGGAGTTATTTGTTTACAAATAACTATTGTCTATTGTTATAGATCACTGCTATAATACTATACAGTATTCTGAAACTGGTCTATGCGTGGACATTTATTTTGTAATTCTGAATGATCTATCCAATGATGTGTGCACTTATTTCACATAAAAATAACACTGATAATAAGCTCATTTTTAAAAAAATCATTGAATTCTGACTGTCTCTTACAATATCCCATCTTTCAATGCTAACAGTGAAAAGACACAGATCACAACAATCAAAGAGATTGTAATTATACTTTATACAGGAACGTACTTTTTTGTTAAGAAGGACATGCCTTCCTTAGATAACATCAGTCACCTTAGCTATTTCTTTATGAAACAAAAATCTTCCTGGTACATTCCTCATTTAATAACCAGTCACTGGATCTCAAAGAGGAGCACACTTTTATTAAGACAGTAGATGGGTCCAGCATAATCAGAGGGCACTTCACCATACTACTGGGTCAAGGAGCCTAAGGGATTTCGCTCCCTCAGTAAGGATCTCCACCTTCACCCACATGAATGCCAGGAACAGCTTTACGGCATTACGGGAAGAGGAGAGCAGGGCGACGCTACTGAGAGATGTTCTGTCTTCACGAGGATATACTCAATGAAGCACCATATAGAGGCAGAACACAAATAAACAACGCTGCTATAAAGATGGCACATCTGAAGAGTTGTACTGTGTGCGTTTGTAAAGCTGTATTGCATATGATAATATTTCTAGGTGGGGGGAAATTTTATGCTACAACCTCAAGTAATTTTTTAGAATATTTAAGGTTGTCTTAAATGTGACAGCCTGGGCCTGGGAGCTCTTTATTTAAGATCACAGGGCAGCACAGCAACCTTTCCTCTTTTGGCTTTAACTTAATTACACTACTAATCACAAAGTAGAAATAAATGTTATTTAATGACAAAATAACTGTGGAAAATTCTGAAAGAGATGGGAATACCAGACCACCTGACCTGCCTCCTAAGAAACCTGTATGCAGGTTTCTCAGCAACAGAACTGGACATGGAACCACAGACTGGTTCCAAATAGGAAAAGGAGTACATCAAGGCTGTATACTGTCACCCTGCTTATTTAACTTATATGCAGAGAACATCATGAGAAACACTGGGCTGGAGGAAGCACAAGCTGGGATCAAGATTGCCGGGAGAAATATCAATAACCTCAGATACGCAGATAACACCACCACCCTTACGGCAGAAAGTGAAGAAGAACTAAAGAGCCTCTTGATGAAACTAAAAGAGGAGAGTGAAAAGTTGGCTTAAAGCTCAACATGCAGAAAACTAAGATCATGGCATCCGGTCCCACCACTTCATGGCAAATAGATGGGGAAACAATGGAAACAGGGGCTGACTTTATTTTTCTGGGCTCCAAAATCACTGCAGATGGTGATTGCAGCCATGAAATTAAAAGACACTTACTCCTTGGAAGGAAAGTTATGACCAACCTAGATAGCATATTAAAAAGCAGAGACATTACTTTGTCAACAAAGGTCCGTCTAGTCAAGGCTATGGTTTTTCCAGTAGTCATATATGGATGTGAGAGTTGGACTATAAAGAAAGCTGAGAGCAGAAGAATTGATGCTTTTGAACTGTGGTGTTGGAGAAGACAAGAGTCTTCTTGGACCTTGCGAGTCCCTTGGACTGCACGGAGATCCAACCAGTCCATCCTAAAGGAAATCAGTCCTGGGTGTTCATTGGAAGGACTGATGTTGAAGCTAAAACTCCAATACTTTGGCCACCTGATGCAAAGAGTTGACTCACTGGAAAACACCCTGATGCTGGGAGGGATTGAGGGCAGGAGGAGAAGGGGACGACAGAGGATGAGATGGTTAGATGGCATCACTGACTCAACGGATGTGAATCTGGGTAAACTCTAGGAGTTGGTGATGGACAGGGAGGCCTGGCGTGCTGCAGTTCATGGGGTCACAAAGAGTCGGACATGACTGAGTGACAAATGAATGACAAAATAAATACATGCATAGAACTTCACATAATTATACAGCTTTTGGTAAACAGGTTAACAGATGGACACAGAATGAAATCCACATTCACAGGCATTCAGTAGATGGAACATAAAAATTCTTTGGACATAAAAATGTTATACTTACATGCAAATATCTGAAATTACTTCAGTGAAAACAGGAAAAAAGAGACACTATGAGTACTAAGCCAAACACAATTACCCAGGATTCAACTCTCAGTAAGAAAACTCAGTATTTAAGTTATCATTTCAAGTCTTTCTTGTGACTTCATCAACAGCTATTTACAGTTAACTGTATTTAACCTGAATGATAAGGGGTAGTTCAGTTCAGTTCAGTCGCTCAGTCGTGTCCGACTATTTGCGACCCCATGAATCACAGCACGCCAGGCCTCCCTGTCCATCCCAACTCCTGGAGTTCACCCAAACTCATGTACATTGAAACGGTGATAAGAGGTAAGTCATTGCTAAATATTGTTTGCATGCTAAGTTCCTTCAGTCATGTCTGACTCTTTGCGACCCTATGGACCATACAGGATTTTCCAGGGAAGAATACTGGAGTGGGTTTCCATGTCCTTCCCCAGTGGATCTTCCCAACCCAGGGATCGAACCGGCATCTCTTATGTCTCCTGTACTGGCAGGCAGGTTCTCTACCACTAATGCCATCTGGGAGGCCAAAATCATCTCATTCTCTGGCAAACAGTTCTCCTAAAATGCCAGGTCTACAAGGACAAGTAAGGTACGGTTTACTTGAGAATTAAATTTAGAGCAAAAATATTTCATGGTAGCAATATTGATCACTAAAGATCTTTCTAAATTACGTCAATATACTTTCATTCAGGAGTAATACTTGAATTTTAGGTACTCGATATTCAGTATATCTTCAAAAATAGGCAAAATCCCTAATAACTCCTGGACACCCCTTGTGAGTTCTCTGTCTCAGTTTCCTTTCCCAAAGATTCCAAGTTAAATCTGAATTTTTCCTCAGTTTGCTGCTTTATGCTTATCCACAAACATCTTTTTGTCACCTCAGTGCATACCATTTTAGTTCGCCCTCTTGGTTACGTACTTCCATTTCTGCCTCTGATTTCCCATTTTCTGGAAGTCTGAAGAGCCTCGGTTTGCACACCAATCATAGAGAGCTACCTTAAACTCTAGTTCACACAACTAAAAACTTCTGGCTTTTCCACATCTTCCTTTCTGTGAATGACCCTGACATTCAGAACAATCCTGCTTCTAGGGAGCTTTTAATTTCTTGGGACGCAGTTGGGGATTCACTACACTTTTTGTATTGCAGATTCTCATGACTGAACTCAAACCAATTTCCTGAAGCAATTCATGAAACAGTCTCCATTTAATATGACCAGATGTTCAAGCAGGTTTTAGAAAAGGCAGAGGCACCAGAGATCAAATTGCCAACATCCGCTGGATCATGGAGAAAGCAAGAGAGTTCCAGAAAAACATCTATTTCTGCTTCATTGACTATGCCAAAGCCTTTGACTGTGTGCATCACAATAAACTGTGGAACATTCTGAAAGAGATGGGAATACCAGACCACCTGACCTGCCTCTTGAGAAACCTGTATGCAGGTCAAGAAGCAACAGTTAGAACTGGACATGGAACATCAGACTGGTTCCAAATAGGAAAAGGAGTACGTCAAGGTTGTATATTGTCACCCTGCTTATTTAACTTATATGCAGAGTACATCATGAGGAACGCTGGGCTGGAAGAAGCACAAGCTGGAATCAAGATTGCTGGGAGAAATATCAATAACCTCAGATATGCAGATGACACCACCCTTATGGCAGAAAGTGAAGAGAAACTAAATAGCCTCTTGATGAAAGTGAAAGAGGAGAGTGAAAAGGTTGGCTTGAAGCTCAACATTCAGAAAACAAAGATCATGGCATCTGGTCCCATCACTTCATGGGAAATAGATGTGGAAACAGTGGAAACAGTGTCAGACTTTATTTTTTGGGGCTCCAAAATCACTGGGGATGCTGACTGCAGCCATGATATTAATAGACACTTACTCCTTGGAAGGAAAGTTATAACCAACCTAGATAGCATATTAAAAAGCAGAGACATTACTTTGCCAACAAAGGTCCGTCTAGTCAAGGCTATGGTTTTTCCAGTGGTTATGTATGGATGTGAGAGTTGTACTGTGAAGAAAGCTGATCGCCGAAGAATTGATGCTTTTGAACTGTGGTGCTGGAGAAGACTCTTGAGAGTCCCTTGGACTGCAAGGAGAGCCAACCAGTCCATTCTAAAGGAAATCGATCCTGGTGTTCATTGGAAGGACTGATGCTAAAGCTGAAACTCCAACACTTTTCCACCTCATGTGACGAGTTGACTCACTGGAAAAGACTCTGATGCTGGGAGGGATTGGGGGCAGGAGGAGAAGGGGACGTCAGAGAATGAGATGGCTGGTTGGCATCACTGACTCGATGGAGATGAGTTTGAATGAACTCCGGGAGTTGGTGATGGACAGGGACGCCTGGCGTGCTGTGATTCATGGGGTCGCAAAGAGTCGGACACGACTGAGAGACTAAACTGAACTGAACTGAATATGACTGACAAAACTCATATGTTATTTTTCACTGGGGAAAAGAGAAATCCGCATTTTAGGCACAAATGTCAGATTCAAAGATTTTCATTTCTAAAAAGTTGCTATAACTTCTGAGAATAAAAACATTTCTATAGTATTTGGCAGGCATTCAACACACATGATTTTTCTTGAATTTCATTTAAATCTGCTATGTCAAGTGCTTAAAAAACACACAAATTTGATAGTCACTATTATTCCCTTTACTGGTATCCTCTTGGTTACGGTTTTTAAAGTAGCAATTAAAAGCATAACAGCAGAAGAACGTGGTGTTACCTTCATCGTGTGTGTGTGCGTGTGTGTGTGTACGTGTGTGTGTGTGTACGTGTGTGTGTGTGTGTGCGCGCGCGCGTGTGCCTGCGCACGTGTGCTTAGTAACAATGGACTCTTTGCAACCCCATGGACCATGGCCCACCAGGCTCCTCTGTGAAGAATACTGGAGAAGGTAGCCATTTCCTACCCCAATGGATCTTCCCAATCCAGGATCAAACCCGTGTCTCTTGCACTTCCTACACTGACAGGCAGATTTTTTACCACTGCACCACCTTTAATAATTAAAAGTAGAACAATAGAAGAATGTGGTGCTCTCTTCATCCTAACCAAACTTGAATGTAATGAGCAATATAGGACTACATAAAAAAAGTGTAAAAATCCACGCAAGCAGTATTTCACAAATGTTAAGAAAGAATGAGGAAGTTCTCTATGTATTGACATGAAAGAATTTCCATTATATGATTGCCAAATAAGATGAAGAAAAGCATATATGCTACATTTGTAGAAAAAAGAATTGAAAATAAAATTATGTATTTGCATAGAAAAATTGTAAGAATATACAACAATCTAAAAACAATGTTACATGAGGAGCAATCTGCAAAGGAACTTGGTGAGCGACAGAGACTTTTCAATAATCACTATAAAACTTCCTACAATTGTTAATTTTTAATCATCTGGAATTATTAAATATGGAAAAATAATCTAACTAGCTTTAACTCTCCCTGTATGAATTAAGATTATAAACAAACATCAAGTTTAACGGGGGAAAAAATCACTTTTTGTGAACGTATCATTCTGAAAAGCAACGTGTTAACAAAAATTAAAAAGGGGATTGGGAGAAAGGGCAGCCAAGTATTTCCTAAAAGGATTTCTGGCGACTCTCTCAACACTGTGTATTATTATTCGTCAGTAATTTATATTCAGAATGCTCAACGAGGTGCTAGGTAACATGTTTTCTACCCTCAAAACATTTACAACTATCTTTTTCCAGATATTAATTGTTAAAGTGCAGTTAAAAACAATAATTTAAGGCAAAATAGCCTAATGCCCAGGGACGGGGGAGCCTGGTGGGCTGCCGTCAGTGGGGTCACACAGAGTCGGACACGACTGAAGTGACTTAGCAGCAGCAGCAGCAGCAGCCTAATGCCAAATGAGTGGTGCAACAATCTATGTTCCAACTGATTTCAAATAAACGACTGATTACTGAAACACAAATAAATAAAGACTTCATAAAGGATGTGGGAACTATATACAAAAGTGGAAAGAAAAGGAGATGAGCGTTCTAAGGAAGTGGAATGGTTGTAACAAAGATGCCAAGGGAGGAAAAAAACCCACTAAGTTTGCTTACAGATATTGACTAAACCAGTTTGACTCAAACAGGAGGTGGATAAAGGTAACAGTGAGGGCAAAGATGAAGTCCAACATTATCAGTTTAGTTCAGTCGCTCAGCCGTGTCCGACTCTTTGGGATCCCATGAATCAAGCACGCCAGGACTCCCTGTCCATCACCAACTCTCGGAGTCCACCCAAACCCATGTCCATTGAGTCGGTGATGTCATCCAACCATCTCATCCCCTGTCGTCCCCTTCTCCTCCTGCCCTCAATCTTTCCCAGCATCAGGGTCTTTTCAAATGAGTCAGCTCTTCGCATCAGATGGCCAAAGTACTGGAGTTTCAGCTTCAGCATCAGTCCTTCCAATCAATATTCAGGACTGATCTTTAGAATGGACTGGCTGGATCTCCTTGCAGTCCAAGGGACTCTCAAGAGTCTTCTCCAACACCACAGTTCAAAACCATCAATTCTTCTGTGCTCAGCTTTCTTTATAGTCCAACTCTCACATCCATACATGACTACTGGAAAAACCATAGCCTTGACCAGACGGACCTTTGTTGGCAAAGCAATGTCTCTGCTTTTTAATATGCTGTCTAGGTTAGTCATAACTTTCCTTCCAAGGAGTAAGTGTCTTTTAATTTCATGGCTGCAATCACCATCTGCAGTGATTTTGGATCCCCCAAAAATAAAGTCAGCCACTGTTTCCCCATCTATCTGCCATGAAGTGATGGGACCGGATGCCATGATCTTAGTTTTCTGAATGCTGAGCTTTAAGCCAACTCTTTCACTCTCATCTTTCACTTTCATCAAGAGGCTCTTTAGTTCTTCTTCACTTTCTGCCGTAAGGGTTAGTTGCTTAGTCGTGCCCAATTCTTTGCAACCACATGGACTGTAGGCTGCCAGGCTCCTCTGTCCATGGGATTCTCCAGGCAAGAATACTGTTGTGGGATGCCATTCATTTCTCTGGGGGGATCTTCCCCACCCAGGGACTGAATCCAGGTCTTCTGCATTACAGGCAGATTCCTCGCCGTCTGAGCCACCAGGGATTCTGGGCAATATTTCAGTTATCTCATTTGATCACCAAAACAACCATACAAGAAAGGGTAAGACTGTAGAAGGCCCTGAGTAGCCGGTTATAAGTTCAGGCATGTAAGGTTCCAGTTTAAAGTGACAGCAGTGGGAATGGAAAGGATGGAAGCAATTTATGAGTATAGTGATGACTGTTGAAAAAGGTAAAAAGGCTACCAGAGCTTAGTCCTCAGTTGCTGGGAGAATGATGGTATAAATTGAGAGAAACACCTAAGTTCAGATGGAGAGGAGCTATTTTTAATAATAGAGTATGGTTTCATTAATACCTGAGTTTTCTGAGTTATAATATGAAGCAACAGCAGCACATCCAGTTCCTAGAGTCTCTACTACACATTCCAAGGAGGGTGCTCTAAGTCACCCATCAACTACCCAAGCGATCCATGGAAAATCCCATGGACAGAGGAGCCTGATGGGCTACCATCCAAGGAGTCAGAAAGGGTCGGACACTAAATGACACTAAGTTTACACTTTAAAGTAGTTGATATATGTGAATTTCACTTCAATTTAAAAAAAGGAAGCTGAAACCAACTCCACAATGCCTTTCCCCATGTTGTCAAAGGTCCATCCTCAGGATGCCCTGTACTTTTCCCACCAGCTCACTCCACCTTCCAAATCATTCCAATGTGCCTCTGACATTGTCTACAACAATAAACAGGAAAGTTCATCTTCCAACTTTTATCCATCTACTGTCAATGTGAAATCCTGGACTCTGATCATCATTTAAAATGCTCTGCCACCAAAACTCGTAACTCAGATACTGTTTATCCACCTTATCCATGCATGACTACAGCAGCCCAGCAACTACTAAAGAAAGATCTTCGAAGGGCAAGATGATTCCATGATAAACTCACAATTGTTGATCTCGAAGGAGCCCTCCACACAAGGGAACAATCCTACATTTCTCTGGTTAATCCATTCTCCCACACTCCACCATGGCTACTGCAAATCTCCCTTCTCGTTGATCTTCGGACAGACATTCCTTTCTCTCACTGTGAGATGACTTTTTGTTCAACTTTAGAGAAAATAATCATCATGTAAAAACTCTGACATCTTTCCAAAATGTAAAGCAAAACATGCTACAGTTGCATCTATCCTCTTTCATCCTATCTCTTAAAAACAGTGGAATATCTTTCTTCATTCATTCATTGAACATTCAACAAATATTTATTGAAGGCCTCCTAACTGCCAGGCACTGATTTTCACGTGGGAGATACAATGGACACAAATTCTTGCCTTCCTGAAGTTTATCAGTTGGGATTCGGAGGAGGATATAAACAACATACAACAAACACAGAAAATATGTAACACAGGCATATGTCACACAACATGACGAACGACAGTATGTTAGAAAATAAGAGCTGTGGGTGGGGACGGGAGCATGGCAGGAAGAACCAAAAGAGTATGGTGGGCAGAGGATGGAACTGTTTCACTGTAAAAGAGGTAGAGTAAACCTCACAAATTTATTTCTCCATTTCAGATTTCTCCTTTGAGGTCAAGACATAAATATCCAACAGTTCATGAATTTCAAACAGGTCCAAAGGGAATGTATAAGTAGTTTTCCCCTCTCCAATTTCCCTAAATAAGCCAAATAAAAACAACAGGATTTCTTGGGTATGACACCAAAAGCACAGGTGACAAAAGAAAAATTAGGTACAGTAAACTACATCAAAATTAAAAACTTCGGTGCAAAGGACTATCACAAGAGTGAAAACACTCACAAAGTGAGAAAATATACTACAAATTATACATAGGATAAGGAATATTCAGAAATATAAGAAACTCCCCTAGTTCAAGGACAGAAAAGCAAACAAATACAGAAATGGATAAAGGACTTAAAAACACATTTCTTCAAAGAAGATATACAACCAACAAGCACATCAAAAGATGCTCAGTGACATCAGTCGTTAGGGAAATGCAAACCAAAATTATGAGATACTTTACACCCACTGATATTCCCTGTTGGCTCAATGGTAAATAATCCTCTTGCAATGAAGGAGACCTGGGTTCAATCCCTGGGTTGAAAGATCCCCAAGAGAAGGGAATGGCAACCCACTCCAGCATTCTTGCCTGGAGAATTCCATGGACAGAGGAGCCTGGCAGGCTACAGTCCCTGGGGTCGCAAAGAGTCGACTGAGACATTAACACTTTCACTTTAGTTAGAATTTAAAAAAAAAAAAAAAAAGGCAGGGAAGTAACCACAGTTAATGAAGTTGTAGATAAACTGGAACCCCCCCTACACTGATAATAATGTAAAATGGTACAGTCACTGTGAAAACAGCTTGGCAGTTCCACAAGGAGTTAAACAAAGAATTACCACATGATCCAACAATTCAACTGAAAACAGATACTCACATAAAAATTTGTATACAAAGGTTCATAGTACCAGTATCATCAAAGACAAAAAACAACCCAACTGTCTACTAAAAGATGAATGGGTAAACATAATATGTCATATCCATATAATGAAATAGTATCACTATAAAAAGGAATGAAGTACTGATTCAAGCTACAAGGATGGAACCTTAAAAACATTTTGCGAAGTAAAATAAAGCCAAACACAAAGGCCATACAATATATGATTTCACTTATATGAAATGTCCAGAATAGGCAAATTCACAGACTTAAGCTTCCCAGGTGGCACAAGTGGTAAAAAAAAAACCCACTTAACGGAGAAGGCAATGGCAAGCCACTCCAGTACTCTTGCCTAGAAAATCCCACGGATGGAGGAGCCTTGGTAGGCTGCAGTCCGTGGGGTCGCTAAGGGTTGGACACGACTGAGCGACTTCACTTTCATTTTTCACTTTCATACATTGGAGAAGGAAATGGCAACCCACTCCAGTGTTCTTGCCTGGAGAATCCCAGGGATGGGGGAGCCTGGTGGGCTTCTGTCTATGGGGTCATACAGAGTCGGACACGACTGAAGTGACTTAGCAGTAGCAGTAGCAGCAACGATGCAGGAGAGGCAGAGATGCAGGTTCAATTCCTGAGTTGGGAAGAAGGAGGAAGAAAGGGCAACCCACTCCAGTATTCTTGCCTGGCGAGCTATATAGTCCACAGGGTCACAAAGAGTCGGACACCACTGAGCATCTGAACACACAACAACACAGGGACCTAAAGTAGATGAGTCCTTGGCAGGGGCTGGGGAGGAAGGGATTGGGAGTATTCTTTAATGGCTACAGTGTTTCCTTCTGAAGTGATAAAAAGTTCTGGATGTAGACTGTGCTCATGGTTGCACGATGGTTAATATGCTGTAAGTCACTGAATTATATGCACTAGAATGGTTATGTATTTGCTATATATAATTTATTTTTAAAAGAAAGGATAATTTAAAAAAGGACAAAAACAAAAAGGGGATAATTCTCGCCTCCCTACAAGCCTTTATACATTATTACTCCATGTGTAAAATGAGATTTGGTTCATGGCCTCACTTTATAAACTATTGACATAAGTTATTATTATTCCAGAAAAATGCAGCTGCTATCAAAACACACTCTGGATAAAAGAGATTTCATAATAGTGGTTGATAGAATATTAGAGTACTATATTGTCATTTCTCTTCACAACTTTATAGACTCCAAGTCTCTATTATAAATTAAGAACCACTGAAGAAAACAACAAGAGGGCTAAAGCCTGGAGAACTCCCAAGCAGAAGCTTGAGAACTGCTTGAAATTACACAAAAATTTTCTATGTGTATATCTGTGTCTAACGCTGTTTTATATCATAATTTTCAGACTTCAGTGGTACCCAGGTTAACAACTATTGGTAAGCCACAAAGATTCCATTATATGAAAGGATGATTTGTTTCATTTCTCAAAGCATAAATTTGTCTTTGCAAAGATAAAGTTCCTGAAAAAAAGAACTCAAAGATAAACACCCACCAAGGTGATGCTCTATTATTTCAAAACCAAGCTTAGGTCAGCCTCTTCCCTGAGCTTTCCTGGAAGATTTTAGCTCGTAATTACTTTTCTTGTCTATTATTCCTGTTCTAAATATTACTTTTGCAATAATTAGCTCATGTGTACCTCTCATTTGCTGATTTAGTATAATTTAACACACTGGCATTTATTGCCTGCATCACTAACAGTTGTGTGGAGGCCTCTACCTCCATGAATGACAAGCTACCAAAGGACAGAGGATTGTTTGCTTTTACTTATTTAGTAATCCTAGAATATAAAAGATAACATCATAATTTTATTTCTATAAGCTCCAAATATGTCTTTTAAAATTAACTGTAAGCATGTTTTATTATAGTACATGTTCTATATTTCAAATGAGACATACATCTTATGAGTAATTTTGCAGTTAACACTGAATAATGAATGAAACATATTCAGTTATCAAACTCATTAAATTCCTAACCATGCTGTTTCATTTGGTCAACCATATTTACTAATGCTTCACTTCACTAGTACATCAATATTATTCATTAGTGCCTATTTTACCTACAGATTGAAAAATATTAAAGTTTTTCCATATGCTTTACAAGTTTCCTTTATATAACACTATTCACTGTGTGATAAACTTAAGAATAAAAGGTCATAATTCACCTTTCTGACATCAAATAACGACAAAGGAACTGTGGAAATGTTTGTTTTGAATATGATCTGAATGTTTACAAAATGTTCATTTTAAATTTTTTTTTTTTTTGGTCATCACAAAGTTAGGGACATTCCAAACCATTTAATTGTTATAAATTATACTAGTTCCAATCTTCCCAAGTGGAGCAGTGGTAAAGAAACCACCTATCAGTGCAGGAGAAACAAAGAGACGTGGGTTCAATCCATGGGTCATGGAAATTCTCTTGCGTAGGAAATGGCAAACCACTCCAGTATTCTTGCTTAAAAAATTCCATGGACAGAGAAGGGAGTCTGGTGGGCCAGTCCATGGGGGTCACAAGAGTCGGACACAACTTAGTGACTGAGCACACATACACATTGCCGGTAGAAGTATCAATCACCTCAGATATGCACATGACACCACCCTTACGGCAGAAAATGAAGAACAACTACAGAGCCTCTTAATGAAAGTGAAAGAAGAGAGTGAAAAAGTTGTCTTAAAACTCAACATTCAGAAAACTATGATTATGGCATCCAGTCCCATCACTTCATTGCAAATAAATGGGGAAACAATGGAAACTGTGAGAGACTTTATTTTGGGGGGCTCCAAAATCACTGCAAATGGTGGCTGCAGCCATGAAATTTAAAGATGCTTGCTCCCTGGAAGAAAAGCTATGACCAACCTAGACAGCATATTAAAAAGCAGAGACATTACTTTGCCAACAAAGGTCCATTGAGTCAAAGCTATGGTTTTCCCAGTAGTCATGTATGGATTTGAGAACTGGACTATAAAGAAAGCTGAGCGCCAAAGAATTGATGCTTTTGAACTGTGGTGTTGAGGAAGACTCTTGAGAGTCCCTGGGACTGCAAGGAGATCCAACCAGTCCATTCTAAAGGAAATCAGTCCTGAATATTCACTGGAAGGCCTGATGTTGAAGCTGAAACTCCAATACTCTGGCCATCTGATGTGAAGAGCTGACTCATTTGAAAAGACCCTGATGCTGGGAAAGATTGAAGGCGGGAGGAGAAGGGGACGACAGAGGATGAGATGGTTGGATGGCATCACTGACGCGATGGACCTGAGTTTGAGTAGACTCCGGGAGTTGGTGATGGACAGGGAAGCCTATACTCCATGGGGTCGTAAAGAGTCGGACACGACTGAGCGACTAAACTGACTGACACACACACACACTTACTAGCTCCAAAGAGTTTTCTTCCACGTCTAGTCTAGTTTATTTAAGACTAAGTTATCCTTGAACTTGAGATAGGAAGTGAAATCAAGTCTCCACTCAAGTTAGCAATTTCATTTAGCCTACATTCTTCACTACTATTTCATCCACTCATTATTTCATAGAACTTCTAGTCTTCCAAAAGAATGATGAAACGTTTTCTGAGATACTACTCTCAAAAATCAAAGCAGAGTTGAGCATTTTCCTTCTCTTTGCTTCTATACTACCTTGGGCATATTTCTATTATGGCAATAATAATATAATAATGCTCAATTCATTTATAACCCTATTTCCTTCATTAGACAGTCAATCTTAAAAAGGTTAGGTGGGGGACTCTGCTTCATTTTTCTTTCCCTTAAAACCTAAGCACAATCTCTAGCATTCTAGATGCTCAATTAATGTCTGCTCATTAATTTGTTTGGGGAAATATTTGGGTATGAGGTCAGTATTGATAAATGAATAGTTTATATAGAATCATTAAAGAAAATAAATCTTTTAACATAATGCAATCATACAATATCTTAATAGTTATTATGTTGTTTCTCTTAAGCAAGCACAAAACAGTGATGCGATAAATTTCAAGAGCTAAAATAACTTAGTCCCTTTACAAGGATGGGATGTACTTAAACCATCTTCCCTCTTCAGAAAAGAGAACCTAACTTAAAATTTCACTGGAGTCAAGGTTACCTAATATCTAAAATAGCTATCAATCTTTATTTACAACATCACCATGGCATTTGAAGGGTATATAAAGATGGTATATGGTATAGAATACATTATAAAATGAGTTATTTTCAACTCTTATTTTTTATAATTCCTTTGTTGTTTGGAAATACCTGATATGAACTATAAAAACAAGAGGAAGAAGAATGATTCTACAGAAAATAATTATGGCAGACATTGTTAGTGGCTTGCTGAAAATATTTTTTTCCTTTGTTTCTTACTAACAAAACTCTGATTTTGTTCAGACTGGCAATGGGAGTCACCAAGCACCCTTGAAAAAAAGAGGTGGCCATATATGTAATACAGTTTTGGGCTATATGATGGAGACAGACAGAGCTTGTCAAGTCAAATTGGAGAAAAAAGTCCAAATCAACATAATGATGACAATTAACATAAGACAGCTCATTTGCAGCTAATAGAGATTTCACAGGCTTTATTTTAAATTTTTTCAAATTAACAAACAAAATCATTTGTTTTCTGACAAAATATAGGTTATTAATCAACACAGTAAATGATAACACTAACAGAACCCTAAGTATTGATATTTGTGTGTGTTCAGTCGCTCAGTTGTGTCTGACTCTTTTGCGACCCCATGGACTGTAGCCCGCCAGGACTGGAATGGGTTGCCTTTTCCTCCTCCAGGGAAATCTTCCCAACCCAGGAATGGAACCTGCGTCTTCTGCATCGGCAGGCGGATTCTTTACCACGAGCACCACCTGGGAAGCCTTAATATTTAACAGGCACTAAATCTATGCGCTTTACACCAGTAACTCCTTTAATCCAAGCCTATCAGGCAGGTTGACAGTATTAACTCATTAAAGATCACACAGCATGTAAGCAGCAGATGGAGAATTCAAATTCAGGTAACTTAACCCCAGAGTTATGCTCTGTTAATTAAGTCTCAACAGGCCAATACATGTATGTATATCTGTATAAGTGAATAAAGATGTGTAAATAAACGTGGGGGTTTATCACAACATCTCATGTTGAATTTGAACAATAAATCTTCTTAATAAACTGATAATATACTCAGACTTTAAGAAGATATTGCACAGGTAAATATGCAGGTAATCTACAGGTAAATATGAAGAACTTATGTGACCAAGTCTGTCTTATTCACAACTGTAGAGGCCCACCACAGAGTAGGAACTTAATAATAAAAGACTTGATGAATGACTGAAGAAACAATGTAATTAAAAGGCTAACATACATATTTGAAACTAGAGCTGCTGTGAAGTTTACCCAGCTAATGTTAAATCCGGGAAGAAATATTTTTAAAATGCTATATTTGTCACAATAAACATAATTGTTTATTCATAAGCCAATTTTGTATGCAATACATCTCTAAGCCTAGCTATTGAAAAAAACACTTTGCTTGTTCTTTATAACATTCAACATTTGAAAGATCTTTGACTAAGGCCTTCATTTTTAAATTAAGGTAATGCTTACTTTCACCTAAACAAAATTTGCATTTACAGTTACCTTTGAACCTGAAAAAGTTCAATGGAAGACTAAATTTTTCTAACAGGGATCTTTGAGTACTCATTTTATTAAAGTATTTAAAGGCTTTTTTTTAATGTTTTACATATACAACAAAATTTGGTAAATTTTGGTACATAAAAATTTGTTATATTTATTACCTTTCAAGGATATGGTTTTTGTTGAAAGAGGTAAATACATATGTTACTCTCACATTCAGAATTATAAACAGGTCATTCAGGTTGAGGGAATCCCACATCCTTTACATTTGCTACAGGATTAATCTTTCATCATAAAAGTAAAGTTGGCTACAACAGGGACATTGAACAACTAATATTCTATCTACCACTTCACTCTCTGTTGGTACTTTGGTCAAGAAAAATAACGTCCTTCTTTTTTTAACTCTCTAATTTATTCAATTTAATATTGACAGAATATAGCAATGCTTTAAAAGTTGCAACAATGTTTGATGTTTTCAGTGTCCTTAAGAAGCTCCTTCTCTTTAAAACTGGATTATGACTTTAGCAGTCTTTTAGAATTTTTTTAGTTATCTGTCCATTCATGTCCCAGTAAATGACTCTATTTTTGAATGATCTCGATTTTACTACTTTTAGACCCTTTTGCCAGTCCATTCTAAAGGAGATCAATCCTGGATGTTCATTGGAGGGACTGATGCTAAAGCTGAAACTCCAATACTTTGGCCACCTCATGAGACGAGTTGACTCACTGGAAAAGACTCTGATGCTGGGAAAGGTTGGGGGCGGGAGGAGAAGGGGACGACGGAGAATGAGATGGCTGGATGGCATCACCGACTCTGTGGACATGAGTTTGAGTGTACTCCGGGAGTTGGTGATGGACAGGGAGGCCTGGCGTGCTGTGATTCATGGGGTCGCGGAGAGTCGGACACGACTGAGCGACTGAACTGAACTGAACTGAACTGAACTGAGACCCTTTTGCTAAGTGAAAAGTTGGAAGCATTTAAGCGTGGCGTGCTGGTGTAAAATGATGTGTATACACTCAAATGAAGCACAAATATTTCATCAGTTACGGTTTTTTGATAATTAATGCGAGGACAGAATAAAGTTTAAAAAGAAAAAACTCTTACATAAACTCAGCAACTTAGATAAAACAGACCAACTCCTTGAAATATACAAATTATCAAAAGAAACAACTGAACAGCCCAACAGCTATTAGAGCAACTGAGTTCCTGGTTTAAAAATATCCCAACAAAGAAAACTCCAGGCCTGGATAGGTTCCATCACTGCAGGTGGCCAACCTGAAGAAATGGGGAAAAACAGCATTAAGGTAAAGCAGAAATGTTAAAATTGTGTTGTCTGCTACAGCAGCCACCAGTCATGTGTACCTGAGTCCGTGAAACGTGGTTAGTCCCGAATGAGATGTGTTTTAAGAATAAAATATATAAGATTTTGAGGACGTGGCATGAAAAAAAATTATAAGTATCTCATTAATAACTTTACACTGATTACATATTAAAATGACAATATTTTGGACATATGGAGTTACATGAAGGATATTATTAAAATTATCATCTGTTTCTTTTTAAGCATAGTTACTAGAAATATTTATTACTACAAAGGTCACTCACATTATATTTCTGTTAGACAGGGCTGCTCTAGGAAATTGAGACTGCAAAGTCCAACAACACAACACAAAGAAAGATTATTGATGGTATCAAAGTCTCTGGATCAACTTTTGCCTGAAGCTGCCCTAATTTTGGATTTTTCTGATACATAAATGAATAAATCACTTCATAGATTTAAATTATAAATTTAGTTTAAATTATCTTCATAGATTTTCTAATTTTGCAACTGAAACATCCCAACTTATACTCTGAGTCCAGCAGTGTTTTTTCTATTGCCACTTTTGAATAAATAAAAACATGTTCTGCAGAGATTTTCTTTGCAGTTCTTTCATTCTATTCATGTATGTTTATAATGCACTCACTGGCTTTTAGAAAGCACTTCACTTCCATTACAGGAAATGAAGGTATTAAAGCCATAATATTAATTTTTAGAATAACTTCTAAGCAAATAGGTAGGTTCCCACTGAAATAGGCACAGAGAAAAAAGAAATTCTCACCAAAATGAAAACCACATATTCACGTATTAATTCAAACCCTACTGAGCCCTTACTTAAGCTAGGGAAGTCAAACAGGTTTCAATGCCACATCACTGTCACGGCTGCCTCAGGGCTGTGGTTCAAAGCATGCTAGGCTGAACCTGATATGGATGTTTGTCATGATGAGGGGGAAGTGAGGAAGCGTATGTTCAGATATTTGTGCCCTCTGTAAAATGCCACCCCCCAGTTAAAAGTGAGGAAAGATCATTTTGATGGGCATTATTTAAACTTTTATAAGTTAAATTTCCCATTGACCATTAATAGATTATAAATCTTCCCTCACAGCTCAGTCAGTAAAGAATTTGCCTGCAATGCAGGAGACACGGGTTCAGTTCCTGGGTCGGGAAGATCCCCTGGAGAAGGAAATGGCAACCCACTCCAGTATTCTTGCTTGGAGAGTCCCATAGACAAGAGAAGCCTGGCTGGCTAGGCTAAGTCGGACACAACTTAGCAACTAAACCACCACCACTGATACATATTCGATTCCACAACTATAATTTTATTAAGTTCCTAAAGATAGATTTTATTATGTAAGCGCCAACAATTTGCTAATACTGACTTTGCTAATTTAGAGTTATGGAATTCTAGGCACTTTAAAATAGATTAACCTAAGCCCAGTACTGGAGAAGGCAATGGCAACCCACTCCAGTACTCTTGCCTGGAAAATCCCATGGATGGAGGAGCCTGGTAGGCTGCAGTCCATGGGGTCGCTAAGAGTCGGACATGACTGAGCGACCTCACTTTCAAGCATTGGAGAAGGACATGGCAACCCACTCCAGTGTTTTTGCCTGGAGAATCCCAGGGATGGAGGAGCCTGGTGGGCTGCCGTCTATGGGGTTGCACAGAGTCGGACACGACAGAAGCAACTTAGCAGCAGCAGGAGCAGCAGCAGCAAGCCCAGTACACTGAACCCACCCATCTCAGGTGGTTCTACCGGTAACACAGAAGGCCTTCTCTCTGAACAGATTGGAGACTCTTATTCATTTAACATACAGTTACTGAACATTTACTGTGTGTGAAGCTCTGTGCTGGGTGTATAGAGAGGCAGGTGTGTATATACACCTTTAAGCATAATTCTGGTCCTTGTGTATTTTGAAGTCTTGGAGAAAAGACAAATAATTGCAATAAACTGTAATGAGTATTATTTTAGGGAAGGTACAGAGTGTTCCAAAAGCATGCAAAAGAAGGAACTCACCTAGTCTAGGGAATTGTATTGAAATTAACACAGGAAGGCTCGGTGGGCACTGCTGCATTGAGGAGTGGAGAAATGGGACACTAAAATAGAAAGGAAAGGAGAATGCCCTGCTTAAACAGCATGTGGGACAAAGAAGGCAAGAAATTTGCCCAACTGAGAAACTGAAGGCAGTTCAGTATAACTGAAGTATCAAGTGAAAGAAGAAAAGCAGTTGCCAAGAGATCTACAGATAAATGAGGGTAAATATCTTGGACAGCCTTAAAAGGCACATTCAACAGTCTGGACTTTATCTTAATTATCCATCTGGCTATCCTGTGGGAAACAGGGCAAGACTAGCATGAGGGAGTGTTCCTAGAAAGTTTTACGGGGAACCATTCTAGGCCACCACTGGACCAGGGTGACTGCAGGAAGGAGAGAGAGAATTGGTGAATTTCAGGAGAATTTAATTAGTAGAATTCTAGAAGAAGTGGTATGAAGTCAACAGAAGAGTTCAAGGACAGTCTCCAGGTTTCTAGCTTGACTAGATGTTTGATTGCTGGTGTCAAAACAAGCAATACTAGAAAAGAAAACCTGAATGTAGCTTTCCAAAGTGTTGATTTTGAGATATCTTTGACATACTCAAGAGGAAATAGCTAAGTGTATACGTAGCTCTCTCTGCAGCACAACAGAGTTGTGTAGGCTAGTCTGTAAGTGGTAACTGAGGCTACGGGAATAGATGAGCCTGCCCGTGGAGTGTGTAATGAGAAGAAAACAGGGCCTGGAGCACACCTTCAAGGAACTTGAAAAACTTTATAGAGGGCAAGAAGAAGCCTCCAAGAGACTAAGAAGAAAGCCAAAATATGAAAGTCAAGAAGGAACTGTTTCAGAAAAGAGGCATGATCCTTAACAAAAACTGTTAATGTATCAAACCAGAAGACTGAAATCTGTCTGTGAATTTTAGGCACATTATAGAAGAGTGTACACCAGATTTTAGTGGATTAGTTCACAAAAGGTCAGGAAATGGAGGTGAAAACTGCCTATTGTCCATATGGCCTATAGAGGAGAGAAGAGATATACAGCAGAATCTAGATGAGAAAGTGAGATAAAGACTGCTTTTCTCCTTTTCTTTTTAGATGAGAAATACTGTGTCTTTAAACATTAATGAGAGGGTAGGATTTATCTCTTATTAAGAAGCTTGAAAATGCCAAATATTCATTTCCCAGCTTCCTTTAGAAATAGACCATAGGCAGAAGTACCTGCCTCACACTTTGAATCAGGAATTTGTGTCTCAAACAAGCAGAAAGAACATTCTTAAGTAGAGAGGACCGCTTCAGCCTGATTTAAGTTTCAGGACAGAAACAGAAGTCCGGCAGCAGCACCACGGGCCGAGAGCAGCAGAATGCTGTCCTAAGCAGGCCGGACCTGTGGTTCCTGCCAGGGGCCAGCCGGCAACAGCTCTTCCCATTGTACAAGTCTGGGTCTCTAGTCTTCCCAGAAATGCTGAGAGCTTCCCAACATCCATTTAATAAGTTTACTTCTAGTTTAAATAGCCAGAGTCAGTCTTTGTTTCTCCAACCAAGAAACCTACTTGAGGAATTACAATGAAAGGTAACGTTTATGTCAATGAAATGTTGGCAAAACAGCTCCACCAACACACATACTAGGAGATCTGGTTCGAAATAGTCACTCAGTTTTTTAGCATTATTCAGAAGCAAATCCCAGCAATACATAAGCACTTTCTGAAACAGGGCTAAAGAACAGACCCTGCCACTGATCTCCTATTTCATAAATTAGCCCTTGTGATTCTTTAAAATAAGGAACAATTTAACCAAACAGTGAAAGATTCTCACTTCAAAATACATCAATAAGAGAAAGAAAAGAAAAAAGTCAAAGATTAGAAGAAAACATTTGGAAATCATGTATCTGATAGGAGATGTGTATCCAAAACACAAAAAGAATTCTTACAATAGTAAGACAACAAACATTTCAATTATAAAATGGGCAAAATATCTGAGTAAGTATTTCACAAAAGATACATGAATGAGCAAAAAATACATGAAAAGATGTTCATGTCATTAGCAAATTAGCACCACAATGAGATAGTGTATCACGTGTATAAGAACAGCTATAATCAAAAAAGAAAACAACAAAGGATGTTGAAAAGGATGTGAAGAAACTGAAACCTTAGTACACAGTTCACGTCACTATAAAACAGCTTGGGGATTTCTTTAAAAGTTAAACAAAGATGAAAACATGTTCTCACAAAAAGTTGCATGCAAATATTCATGTAAGCATTATTCATAATATCCTAAAATCTGGAAAAAAAACCCAAACATTTATCAGTTGGTGGGCAAACTGTGTTATTTCTATAAAATGAAATTTTATTCAATAATAAAAAGGAACAAAATACTGATACATGCTACAACATCGATCAAAGCCAAAAAAAAAAAGCTAAATCAAAGAGACCAGACACAAAAGACTATATACTGTATGATTTCGTCTAGGTGAAATGCCCAGAAAAGGTAAGTCTATAGTCACAAAAAATAGATTAGTGCTTGACTGGGGGATGGAGATAGGAATGGGTAATAAATACAGAAGAGCATGCAGGATCTGACTGATGTGATTAAAATGCTCTAAAATTGTTTATCCATTCATCAGTTAATAGACATCTGGACTGTTTCTACTTCTATTATGAATAACGCTGCTATAAAAATCCGTTTACAAAGTTTTGTTTGATCACCTGTTTTCAGGTGATGTTTTACATAAGTTGGCAAATTAAAAGTCACTGTATACACTTAGTAGAAGTGAATTTATGCTACATAAGTCACATCTCAATAAACTTTAATCCCCACGTTCCCTTTTTTGGTCCTCATAGGAGGCCACTCGGCACTTTAGGGTTGGGCCCCAGTGTATTGTTGGCAGGAGCAGTATTTCCTGTAAAAGAGAGCTTTCTAGTCTAGGAATGACTCCTAAAACATGGTATTTATAACACTTGTATATTCTAGAACAGTCCTTCTCAAAATGGGATCTGCAGACCAGTGCCAGTCTATGTGCACCGTTACTGTCTGAGACTCATCCCTGACCAGGCAATTACAGAAGCTAAGAATATGTGTTTAGAAACTTCAATAGCAATTTTGCAAAATAATATGTCTGCTAAATCTGATAATATTTGGACCTGAATCCTATATTTCTTAGGTTATTTTTTCTATTTCCAGTCATTCACTTTTTACTGTATTTTACATAATATTCAGTCAGTCAGTCAATGATTAGAAACTTAATGTTTAGACTTTTTCGATGTATACTGCTTTTCCACTGTCTGGCTCATACCTATCAGTGTAGGTCAAACTCAACATGATTTCAAAAAATTTTTTAAACTTGCTTCAAATGCTCCAGCAACTCTGGTGGTGTATTTATCAATGCCTAATTTTAAGGCCTTCTGTATAACCCAGATTTTAACAGATAATCATATAATTTTTTTTGTTTTTATCAATTGATTTTCAAGTTTATAAAGACAAAAATTTTCAAACTATATATACTTAATAAATGGCCATTTTTTCCCCTTTTTCCTCAACTAAAAAAAAGCTTGAATTTAAAAAATAACAAACCTAGTCTTTGAACATGGACAAATTATGGCCCTAGGAAAGGTTCTGTAAATCAAAACAAGGCTAGCTGATGTTTTCATTTTAAAATAAAAATACAAACCAAACCAAAAACACGTTTCTATGCTCATTTGTAAATTGATGCAAAAAATATTTAAATTGATATAAACCCGTATTTACACATTATACAACATGATGCCTCAAATGTCTATCAATGAATTAAATCAGGCAATAAAATGACTACATGTATAGATATACAATAATAATGATCATTTGACAGATCTCTAGCAAAAGAGATTCATACACGAGGGTCAGCAAATGGTTGGAAAACTCAAGACAAAAATACAACAGTAGCTATACATATCGAAGATCGCAGAGAGAAGCTGAGCAGCCTGAAGGCAAAGACAACATGGTCAAATGCAGAGGCACATGACAAATAAACGACTGACTGAATCATTTTTATACTACTTGGATGAGACTATTTAGATAATGGATAATATACATTGAAGTGATAATGAAAACAAGAGAGATAAACTCAATTACTGTTAAAAATATAGACCCATCTATAAAAAGGAAGTTATTCAAATCCCCTAACTGCCCTCCACTAATTTGCAGAATTTGAGCAAAGTGAATTAGAGAGTTTACTGTCTTTGGTAACAGGCAGAACAATGGAGAGTGTGTGAAACTAGGAGATAAATGACCTGAGTTCTACCTTGACAGGAAGACTTTAAACAAGAGAATCTTTCTTCCTTCAATTCCTTATTGGATGCAAATGATAAACCAGATCATTTCCAGTTCTTTTCTTTGATACAACTACCAACAGTGCAAAACATTATCACCACCCAAGGAACAAACTGCCCTAAAATGTGTACTATGCCTCTTCTAAACTGACCCCATGTGTATCCGGTTCATTTTGAAAATAATCTTTCATTTAAAAAAATGAATTTTCCCCCCCAGATTCCATTTAATTATTTTTCAAATAACTCTGATAACTTGATCAGTTCAGTTTGGTAATCCATTCATAATTATCATTTTCGAAAAGTTTTTCCTAAGAATCTCATTATGTTTGAAAAAGGAGAGGAAATGGATATACAAAGTTTAAAAATGTTTAGATATTGAGTATTTTAGAAATGTCTTGTAAGACAATTACATAATACAAAACAACATTTTATACATTGAATTTTCTTTTTATATAAGTTTGAGGGAAGAAACGATAATTTTTAAAAATCTCATTAACTAAGAGTTAACTTGAGGGGAAAAAAGATTACTTACATTGTTAAGTACTCTCTTAGGCTTCTCACAAGTTTTTCTCCATAAAGAAATTACCACCATTAGCAGAAAGTGCAGGAAAGAAAAGCTGACATTTCTAACAACTACAGAAATAGTAATTAACAACTTTAGCAATCCTATGCTAATTCAGTTTAATCCTCTAGCTCTGAGAAGACTAACCATCTATTCAAGCTATATTTCCCACTGGCTAGTGGTGACTAGATAATTCATTAGGGTATCTAAAATGCCAATTTCTGGATTTCTCTGATTAATCTCGGATTAAATTCAAAATAACATAATTTTTATTAGGCAGTAAGTCAGCCTGCACAAGTTCATGTAGCCAAAATTATCCATATATGTTGAAAATTCATATAATCAATGCTGAAAAAAGTGCTAATATAAGGCAAAGAGCAGAAATGTCTATTAGAATCAAGTCTCTAACTAGAGAAACCGAGATACTGAGTTCAAATACTTTAAAGAAGCATATGAAATGTTTTGGTACAAGGCAAGAGACTGGCTGATGGGGTTTAACATGCAAAGATTCAGATGAAGGTGATCTAGAAAGGAGATAATCATGAAAGTCCATTTAAAATAGAGATCTGTTAAATAGGATAACGCTACTGGTCTTTGAAGCATACACACAAAAATATGATTAAATATATGAGAGGGGCTAGAACCCAGCAAAATAATTTAATAACTTCCAAACAGAATAGGCTTCTTGATTATTCGAATACCCAAAGATCACTAGACTCCTACCACTAAAGCGTATTAACTAAGAGTGAAGACCATTATTCTCTTTCAAATGACCACCACTGGCATCTCCTCTTCTCACTCTCCTCTGTCACGTCCTCACAAACTGAACCAATTTGGGGCAAGACAAAATGCAACTGCAATGCTGCATGTACAGGTGCAACATTATATTGCATTATATGTAATAACATAACAGTATAATGGAGAACATTATGTATTATGTTATACATATATATAACAATTATATGTTAACATTATGCTTGTAGGTTTATCTGTTTGTCTATTTTTGCTCTGTGTATGTGTGCGGATTTTGTTTGAGGCATTTTTTTTTTTTTGCTTAAGAATTAGTTTCCAGTGAACTTACTTTGAAAACAATTCTTTTTGATAAACAAAACAATTCTTCCATTTCTTATCGCTCACATAAAAGCTCTAAGCCAACCTACACTCAACCAGCCATCACAACCAACCAACACCTTCTAGACTACCCTTCTAAAACAAACTGACATGAGATACTGAAGACTAATATCTCAAATACTCTACTCTGCGCCAAAGAAAAGCAGGCTGATTTGTTTGCTAACTGTTTGTATCATTTGTTCCCTCACTGTTTCAGTCAGTTGTCCTTGTTTTAAAAAGTCTTTTACTGAATCTGTTGCAACACTGCTTCTGTCTTATGTTTTGGATTTTTGGCCACAAGGCTTGGGGGATCTTAGTTTCCCAACCAGGGATCAAACTCACACCCGCCGCACTGGAAGGCAAAGTCTTAACCACTTAATCTAGTCTTGGTAACCAAGACTAAAGCCTTAACAGAAGTCCCTTTATCAGCTGCTCCTGCAAAGGTGGAATTTAACTATATCTTATCTGAACTAACAAAATATGAGTATAAAAAATTGTTTCTATAAAAACTAGGTTAAAAAAAGATGGACTATTTTGATAAAATAAATTATTTACTTTTAAAAATGCTGTTGAATTGAGTGTGGGTGGGACTACTGGAGATGTGGGGAAAATAATAAAACATTAAGATGACTCACAGATTATATGTCTTTAAGGTCTACCTCTCATTTAAAACAAATCAAAACTCAAAATTATAAATAATGGGAATAGTTTATGCATGAAAATCTGATGCAGACTGCCAGTTTGTGAATTCATACATCAAGAAAAGACCTTGGCCCTGGATAAAGGTTTCTTGACCCCAGCACTATGGACCCTTTGGACTAGAGAATTCTTTCTTTGGAGGTGGGGGTGGGGATGGAAAGCAATATTGTCTTGTGAATTAAAAGATGCTTGGCAGCATCCCTGGCTTCTCTACCACTACCTGATGGCAACAATAGCACCCCAACCCAGTTTTGACCATCAAAAATGTCTCCAAATGTTGCTAAATATCCCAAGGGGGTAAAATCATTCCAACTGAGAACCATGGGCTGTATCAAGTGATTGTTAAATACACATATATTTTTTTCATTAAAGTGAAATGTTTAGGTAATCAGCTTTTAATGATTTTTACTATAGCCAATTTTTTTGATTAATTAACTACTTACAAATTAATGGCTTCTCATTACTTAACAGGAACAAAAAAACAATCCTTGAAATGGGAAAGTGCCAAATAAGATAGCTTTACTATATATATGATGATATTCCCACTTCTCCCATATCTTCTCTGAGAGCAAGACAGAAGCATAGAATTATTGAATTAGAGCAGAGAGAAGAAAAGGAAGCAGCAGCAAAGGAAAAAAATTTTTTGAGAAATAATTTCCAAATGGTTGAAGAGCAGCATAAGGAGAAAGCTTACTGTCTCCTGACTGTTATAGTAGTAGCCCTATTACTGCGACATTGACTGCCAGTCAGGAAAGGCTCCTGGGCATAAACTCCAGAAAGCCTGTTGTTGTTCAGTCGCCAAGTCATATCGGACTCCTTGTGACCCCGTGGACTGAAGCACACCAGGTGTCCCTGTTCCTCGCTATCTCCTGGAGTTTGCCCAAGTTCATGTCCACTGACTGTGATGCTATCCTACCGTCTCATTCTCTGCTACCCTCTTCTCCTTTTGCCTTCAATCTTTCCCAGAGAGCTTAATGTCTACTTTAGGTGAGTGGTTACAGCAAATTATAATTCACCAATTTATGATGTTTAACACAAATAAGATGAGTACTTACACCATTCCGTTGTTAAATGAAAAATAAGTTGACTACTCAACTACGTGCTGTGCTTACTTGCTCAGTCATTTCTGACTCTTTGCGACCCCATAGAGCCCCACCAGGGTCCTCTGTCCATGGGGATTCTCCAGGCCAGAATACTGGAGTGGGTAGTCATGCACTTCTCCAGGGGATCTTCCCAACCCAGGGATTGAACCCAGGTCTCCCGCATTGCAGGCGGATTCTGTACTGTCTGAGAAACCAGGGAAGCCCTACTCAACTATACTCCAATCTAAAGTAAAATTAAAAAAAAAATAGTAACTAACATCTATCAAATAAGTTGTTTTACCTCTTCAGTTGAGTTCAGTTCAGTCGCTCAGTCGTGTCCGACTCTCCATGACCCCATGAATCACAGCACGCCAGGCCTCCCTGTCCATCACCAACTCCCAGAGTCCACCCAAACTCATGTCCACAGAGTCGGCGATGCCATCCAGCCATCTCATTCTCGGTCGTCCCCTTCTCCTCCCGCCCCCAACCTTTCCTAGCATCAGAGTCTTCTCCAGTGAGTCAACTCGCTGCATGAGGTGGCCAAAGTTACAATATTATATATTTGTCATGTAATGGGATAACATATATCCATGTCAAATAGAGCAAAGTTACCTAATGTCATAAAAAAGTTGGAGTATGATAAAATCATATAAGTAGACAGTTGTAAGTATGATTTGTACATACAAAGACAATGATTTAAGAGTAAACCAAATTATTAACAGCATTTATCCCTGATGTTCTGTATCTTCCATAACTGACAACAATATTCCTTCATACATGCTCTTCTAGAACTCGTCACTCCTGCTTTCCTGGTGGCTCAGTGGTAAAGAATCTGCCTGTAGTGCAGGAGACCTGGGCTCTACCCCTGGTCAGGAAGAGCCCCTGGAAAAGAGAATGGCAATCCACTCCAGTATTCTTGCCTGGAGAATGCCATGGACAGAGGAGCCTGGTGGGTTACAGTCCACTGGGTCGCAAAGAGTCTGACACGACTGAGCAATTAACACACACACACACACACACACAATCAAGAGGGAGATGTCTGTGTTCCGTGCTCTTGAACCTGGACAGGCTGGCATGACTGCTTGAATAATAACACTGTGTGGCTTCCAAGACTAGGTCGTAAAAAGCAATATATACCTGGTTTTCTCTCTCTATTGAGACCCCTACCGTTGGTGCCCCCAGGGTACCATGTAAGCAGTCCAGCCATCGTGAACACACCACACTGGAGAGATCACAGAGACCAAGAGAGGTGCCAAACAAGGCCCAGCTATCCCAGCCTGCAGTTGTTTGAGCTCTCCTAACCTGGGCATCCGGAGAAGGCAATGGCACTCCACTCCAGTACTCTTGCCTGGAAAATCCCATGGACGGAGGAGCCTGGTGGGCTGCAGTCCATGGGGTCACTGGGAGTCGGACACGACTGAGCGACTTCACTTTCACTTTTCACTTGCATGCATTGGAGAAGGCAATGGCAACCCACTCCAGTGTTCTTGCCTGGAGAATCCCAGGGACAGGGGAGCCTGGTGGGCTGCCGTCTATGGGGTCACACAGAGTCGGACATGACTGAAGCGACTTAGCAGCAGCAGCAACCTGGGCATCAGACACTGGTGTGAGAGCGCCTTCAGATGACTCTAGATGAGTGATCCAAAGTGAGAACCATTTAATTGAGCCAATTCCCAGAACCCTTAGAGGATAATAAATAATAATAATAATCATTGTTGTTTTAAACTACTACATTTCAGGAAGGTCTCCTATGAGCAATGGACAGAAAACAGAGTAGAACGTGTTGGGAAGAAGAGGGGAAAGCTACGCTTGTCATTTTACATATACTTTTCTATTGGTTGAATTCTTTTCTATACAATAACTTCATAAGCAAAACTTTTTTTAAAGTCCTTAGATCTCCCACTGTTCAGGTTTAAAAAAAAAAAAAGGTGAGGGGGAATCTTCTATCCTTAGAAGACAGTGAACCTAAACTCGCTACCCATCATCTCCTCTGACCATTCTTAACTACTGTCATTACTACCAGCATTCTATAGCACAAATATCTGTGAGGAACTTAAGACTCAGCAATCTATCAAGTGCTAATTACTATTTTTAAGCATGGATGTGAGAAATTACTGAGCCGAGAATAACTCAGGTATAGTACTGAGATCTTTAACTCAGGGTTGAGTCCTCCTTATGATCCTATCAAAACCAAACCATGAGCTTCCTAGAGTCTACGTGGATAATATGTAGTCAATATTGGTTGGATGAATGAGCTGTAATAAATGAACTATGAAAATTAAAGGAGAAGAGAAAATAATGGCAGAGAAAGATGAGCCAATAAGAGACACAAGGACTTTACACTCCAACTAAGAATCCAATCCATACACATGAATGAAAACCAATATATTTAAAATGTGATATACTTACAAGTAATAACAAAAAGATATATACACTAGTAACTGAGTATACAAGTGCAGCTTATATATGGAGAAAATGAACTGGTCTGAGCATGACAAGGTTCACTGGAAACTGTCTCCTCAGAAAGAGAAGGCTTTAAATAGGTCTTATTAAGAACATTTAAACTGGCAAGATAAGCACATACAAACATATTAAACAGAGAAAGCAGCATGTATCAAGAAATAAAGGATGAAAACATACAGCAGAAAAAAAGGTAATTTACTTGACTCCAACAGAGAAATATTTCTTTAGAAATAAGAAAACAGTATGCTAGTAAGGGAGGGAAGAAAATGTTAGGAAACCTTAAAAAAAAAAAAAAAGAAAATACAAGGATTAAAAACAGGGCTGTAACACAATTCGAACTAAGGTACTTCTTGAATGACTGGATGAAAAGAGCTTGATGACAATTATTCTAACAGGACTGCGCACCATGGAACAGGGTAGGGAAGAGGCAGGAAGGCCAGCTTTACTGCTGCAATCATCTCAGCGAGCAGGGGTAAGGACGGCAACTATGCATGCAAAAAGGATGAGAATGATCTAAGAGACATGAGGAGGAAAAAATCAGCAGAACACTGCGGATACATCAGACAGGGAGGAGAGAGAGCAGCTAGGAAAGGAAAAGCAGTAAAGGGGCGAGTTAAAGGTTTCAAATGCAGGGACTCTTAAGACCAGAGGTAACTGACACTGGAAGGAAGAAGACCTGGACAGAAGGAATCTTAACCAGAAGGAAATAGCCGTTTGTATCAAATGCAACTAAAGCCTACAAAAGTATAATTGAGGAAACAAATCACCAAAAAATAAGTTAGGAAGGAACTACTTTCAACATATAAGAATACTATTTACAGGAGAGAAGTAAATACCATAGACACAGAAGCAGAGCCAACTAACAAAAAAGATGTCTTAATCTGTGCCCACCACTATCCTAAGCACTTTACTTCTTGAAGCACTGACAACAATGCTATAATGTAAGTACTATCATTTACTTCCAACGTACAGATGGATAAACTGAGACACAGCAAGGATTTATTAAAGTCACAGAGAAAGTCATGGAGGCCAGACTTACACCTAAACAGTCTGGCTCCTAAGTCCAAGTTCTCAACCAGCTCAATATCCTAGGATTATTTAAGACTCTGAGAATGATGACAGATCCCCCAAAAATGAGGAATTAAAGCTGTGAGAGCAAAATTTCAAGAGATGGTTGCTATACAAAAAGGCACACTATGAAAAAGTCTTGTTTAATGGATACAGAAAACTAGGAGAGATTTATTGAAGGAAAAAAAAAAGGTGGGGGGAAGACTGCCTTAAGAGTTGGAATGTGAAAATGTTAAACGTTTAAAAAATGAACTGATGATATAACCGTTAAAGGCTCAATGTCTGGGCATAATACTAATCATTAAGCATAACAACTAGAAAAACACCTTGCTTAAGCAGAACACATCCCACATCACATTGTATATATGCCACGTCTTTTTAATCCATTTATCTGTCGACAGACATTTAGGTTGTTTTCATGTCTTGGCTATTATAAATAATACTGCTATGAACACTGGAAGTCACCTTTTATTAAGGCTAATACCACTGGGTGCTCTACACGAGGAGGATTAAACTCATCTTTGTAACTCAGAGTTCTATGTACTGCTAGACTTGACATGTTTAATTGAATACCCTCTTCAATCCCTACAACAGAGTCCTCCTGCGTCCTACTCACCAACGCCACAGAACAGGAACACACATCTAACTCATGGTCATGCAATGCATTCAGATCTGTCTCTCGCCAGGAGAATTTAAAGAAATATTAGGAGGTAAGCCTTAGCTGAAAGGAAAAGAGCAGTTCAAATCAGTAACATGGCAAACCAAATGCACCTGCAAGTCAAAGTTATGAGAAAGCAGAAACTGAAAAACTACAGCAGGGCAAACAAAAGTGGACAAGAGAAATGGGGAAGGCAGATGAAGCAGACACGGAAAGAGAGGGCAAGACAAGGAACCAGAAATCCCCAGAATGAGGCAGAGACACTAGCTTCTCAGATCCCGAGAGTTCCCCTATCTGTACAAGGTCTAGTTGTTCTTTATCAACCAAAAAGAACCGGATCCCTACCACAACCTCTCCTTCAAGCCAAACAATTCCTGATTAAAGCACTATTTTTTTTAGAATGCACATGAAGACAACATAAAAAGCTGGCAGCAGACAAATCCAAGGAGGAAAAAAAAAATTGAATCAGGAAGAAAGTGAAATCTCAGATAGCCAGTAAGTTTTCTAAATATGAATCTGACGTATCAGGAAGAACCACCAATATTTACCATATTCTTACCAATGAAGCAAATTAAAATTTAATTGATGTTTTCAAAGCAAATATCAGTGTGGACCAAAAAAATGTCTCAAATCCAGAGAAAACAAAAACCACATGATATGTCTTCTCTGTTAACATATTTGCAAATATTTTGTAAGCCTGTTTAAAGCAGACCTTTGTTGTTTGAGGTCTGTAATAATCAGTGATACATTGTATTAATAGCCTCATTTTTGAAGACAGGCTTTATAACTCACACAGCTGATAAAGGGGAGGCAAAGGTCAGCTCCTTAACTAGTCTTTAACCTGATGCTTCTTTCTTGTACCTAGACTAACAAAAGTATCTTTACCACTTTTTTCCTTCTAAAGGTATTTTCTCTGAAAACAATCTTTGAACCTTCTTTGAAGAGAGTTCCCTTGTAACAAATCCAAATAAAACTAAAACATGAGCTCACAATCAATTAATCCAACAAGTTTGCGTCAACACTGTCAAAGACTAGACTAACGTTAGAATAACTGATTTTGTTTACCCAATACTGATTCTAGCATACATCCTCTGTGGCAAGAAATATCACTTAAACCTTGAATGTATTTAAATCATACACATTTGATTTACAGAAATTTTTATTATTGTTACCTTTTACTAAAAAATTCTTATAAGAAAGTTTCATTGGAATTTTCCATAAAAACTTTCAAGATATGCCAAAAGAACTTCCAAACTACAAAAGGCAAGAGAGAAATTACTGACCCAATAATTGATATCTTTCTTAGTTATACTGACAAAACAACAGAATTTATGAATAAAGAGGGATCATTCAATCTCTGGGGTGACAGAAGAGTTCTGCATCTTGACTGTGGTGGTGGTTACAGAATCCACATGTGTGATAAAATGGCAAAGACACACACACACACACTCCACATGTGTGATAAAATGGCAAAGACACACACACACACACACTCCACATGTGTGATAAAATGGCAAAGACACACACACACACACACACACACAGTACCAATGTCAATTTCCTGGTTTTAACTGTGGTGGTGGTTACAGAATCCACATGTGTGATAAAATGGCAAAGACACACACACACACACACACAGTACCAATGTCAATTTCCTGGTTTTAATACTGCACAAAAGTTATGTAAGATATAACCAGTAGGGGAAACTAGGTGAAAGGTACTGGGCCCTCTCTATTTTTCAACTGCCTATGAACCTGTAATTATTTAAAGATTAAAAATAAACAAGTAAACGAATAGTTTTTAATCAATGACAACAAAAATACTATATATAGTATATATATAGTATTAAAAATATATATATTAAAATATATATAATTTTAAAAAATTAACCTAAATCCCCTATTCAACAGACTGGAAAACTGAGACCTAACCAGGTAATACAAACTTTCACTGTCAATAATAGAGTAAAGGCACTTAACTGAAATGCTGTCAACTAAGAAATATAAAATGAGAAGTAACCACTCGCTTGCAGTCATTAATGATATCTTGTTTAAACAAAGATGATCAAGTTTGCTGATGCCTGTGTTGCATTAAAATGCAACCAATATTTTTTTAATTATTACATTTTATTGAAGGAAGAAACTTTTTCTGAGGGGGAAGGAAGAAACTTTTTCTGAGGGGGAAAAAAACCTCAAAAACAAATTTATATTTAACCTTAGAACTTGCACATCTGAAGCAAAGTGAGTTTACTGAAAAGCAGGACACAGTATTCCAAATAAGATCATGCCATCTTTACAGACAGGTCATCCTCAGACAACAAAATGTACTACTATTCCTGTCCTGAATGGCTCTAAACAGCTATAATATAAAGCTAAACATAGGCTGGCTATCTTTGATTCCAGAAAATGGATTTTCAACCAGATAAAGTTAATACTTAGAATAGCTACTTTCAAGTTCCCCATAGTTAACAATTATGTTCCATGAAGGCAAATGCTGGCTAAATTGGTGGTTGCAAACTACAGTCATAATATAGCCTCCTACAAAAATTACATTCTAAAGTCTGAACTGATACCTTAGCTGTCACCCTGCTTCCTCGAGACAATGATTTTGGATAACATTTATCCTTATGAGACTCAGTTTGGTAAATACAAGTCATTCTTTCTCCTTCTCGAGAGAAACGGGATACAGATATAAGTCACCATATATGCATCATCTACCACTGTGGAAAATCAACTTGAAGCAGTGGAGCCACCCAACCTCAAGCACAAACATCAGTAGGTAAATAACAGATGTCTAAAACGTGGCTTCCAGATCATATTAAGCAAGTATTCAACTGTCCCAATTGCAATGTAAAGAAAATTCGTTACCTGAAATGGAACAAGAATTCAGATTTCTGAGGGTGGGACGGAGGGGGAAGTGAAAGAAAACTACACACTTAAGTCTTTACTGAAGTTAGGAGACAAGTCAGATCAACAGGGGGAAATTTAGGTTAGAAACTTAAGCATGTATTAATGGGGCTAGGAAAGTGAATTTTAAAATTGTATCCTGAATTAGGCAATAGTTTAACTAATATTACTTTTTATTTTGGGAGAAAAAATAGAAGCCACAGCAACAGACTATGGAAGACAACTCTTGAGATTCAAAAAAAAGTAAAACACTGATAACTTCAAAGTTAAATATGTTTTTTCTCTTCTGTCTGTAAATGCAAATAAACAAAAAAACCCACTATCTTTATAGTCTAAGTCAAGGACCTGTAAAATATTACATTTTTAAAAAATGTACTATAACATACAAATGTACTATAACGTACAATGAAAAAAATGTACTGAAAAAACTCACTATAACTTCAACCTTATAACCACTGTAAGGTAAAAACAACACTAAAGCCAAGCTCTTCCAGTAAGTAAATGCTCTTGGAAAGTGTCCAAAACAATGTTAGTAAATTTCCAATTCATTTCATCTAAGATTAACAAAAACAAGTTATCTAAAATATTGGGTCATATTTAAATAGACTCACTCTAAAAGTTTTACATGACCAAATCACTCAGAAAAAAATCTTTGTACTTTTCACTTAGGATGGTACCTAAGACCAGTAAGTAACGGTCTGGGTGGGGGTGGGTGCTGCATCTAGGAATTTAATCACATATTACTTAATATTATTTTGAGAAAACTTTCAATACCGTTAGCTTTCCTTTGGAAAGAAGCAGACTTTGGCAGAATCTGCAAAAATCGTGATTTGCAGTAATATTAAATATCTCCATAACTTCTATAATGTGGACAAACATGTGGTGCAAACTCTGATTTCAAGCTTGAGTTTTTTTAAAGCTTCTTGTTACTTGTGGTTCAGATTTCTTTTTTATGGGTTGTATGTCTGATAGGTATATACCAATTTCATACAAAAACAAACATAAAGGTGCTTTATATATGTGAATGTACATATATGACACTTCAGACAAGCTGTGATTTATATACATGAATGTACATATATGATTTCAGACAAGCTGTGATTTATATATGCAATGTACATATATGACACTTCAGACAAGCTGTGATTTATATACATGAATGTACATATATGACACTTCAGAAAAGCTGTGATTTCCACTCAAAGAGCTTTTTTATAAAGTTCTAGTAAATTGAAAAGTAAACACCAACATTTAAAAGAATAATCTAGCCAAACAGCAAAGGGAGCTATAAAATTAAACCTGGAAGTAAAAAAAAAACCTAAATAAAGCAGATACACAAAAAGAAAAAATCCAGCACACTTGCACTGAGCTTGTTAAAGTTTATCTATAAATGTTAACCTTTAATAGTTGAGGAGTATACCAATTTTCACTTATGAAAAGTGACATCCTAGGATAAATTTCTAATTCCCAAGAAAAATAAGTCAAGTTTAAAGATCTGCATACAAAAATACCAGAAGAACTGCAAAGCAATGAACAGAAAAGTCAAACATGGCTTTACAGGAAACACAGAAAACAACCTGAAACCTTAAAAGTGGGATGGACTCACTATAATGATCAAAAGATCTAAAATGCACAAACTAAGCATAAATACTCCAGTGTGTTTAACATCTTCAGGAACAAGCAATGCCATCCAATCAATGCTTGCTACAAAAACTGCCATAAACTGGTTACTTTTTTTTTCAAACCATGAAACAATGAAAGGTCCGTTACAATATATTTGTAACTTACCAATACTGAGCTATTAAGTTTCTATTAGATGCTTCAACAAGGATCTGTGCTAAGAAGACTGAAATTTATTCAGACAGCAGTGAAAAATGAAGCCTCACTAAAGACATTCAAGATAAAGCTGACCCCTAAAGGCTCCTTGGTGCACATTTGCAAACACGGTATTCACAGCACGCAGTACACCAAACTAGCAACAGATTGGTTAAAAATAGTTTGAATTTTCAACTTCTCATTATACAGGCAACATTTTCAGAAGCAATCATATTAAATAAATGTGTCTTTCACAGTTATCGGATGAAATTTTAAGCTGGACAGGGACCAATGCCCTGATTTTCTACTTTTTTCGTAAACCATATGACTTCCACATGCTGTGAATGTTTTATGCTTTAACCTGCAGTAAAGGCTTTACATCATTTTAATGCTCAGTGCCTAAAATGCAACAGAATCACCCCATCGAATGCAAAGACTATATTTGGCTTCAACCAAACCACTAGTCAGAAAAAGTTAATCAATGCTTTTCTCAGTAAGTAACTTTGCATTTCCATAGAATAAAACAAAATCTGAGGTGAGGGTAGAGGGGAGAGAATATATTCTTATATTTTAAAGTTTTCCAACTCTAAACAAACATTTTAGTTTTTTTATTTATAAAATAATCATTGAACATTTAAAGACACTGTCTAGTAGAATATCTTTCAGCAGAAAAACACTGCTACATGGAGTTACACGGGATATTTCTCCAGTTTTTGCAAAGGTAATATTTCAGGCTAAAATAGAAGATTAAAACAAATAATTCTGGAAATTCTATTTAATAACAAACTAAAAACTCAGCTTTGTATCAACATATTGTATATCCTAAGTTTGAGATTTAGAAAAAACACAACCTTTTTTTTCTATTCAGGTCAATCTAAATAAATATGCTACCTCATACTTATAAGTCAGCTTATCTGTGTAAATGACCAACCACAGAAATTTCAAATCACGGGTTACAAAACATACCATATAATTACATACGATGTAACTTTCAGTTTTTATCTAAGGTCCTTTACTGATAAGTTCAATTGATAAGCCAAATATGTAAATACATTAAATTCTCAGCAGTCTAAAAGACAAATTATGCCAATTTCTTTATTTAAAAGCCCATTATACTAAAAATGTATGACAAAAGAACGGTTTTTGAAAAACTTACATTTCCGGTGAAAGAAGTACAAATTATATTATGTTAATTATTCTGGTGTAATGTTTTTAAATATTAAAGACTGTGAGAAACCAGAGATGTTGCAATCCTCTTCCTTTTGTAACTCCAATTGAAACCCGGGGGGAAAAAATCAGAATTCAAATTTCCCAACCTTGACTTACACACTTAATTCAACTAGATCTAACTCAGCTGTGCAATTTTAAAATAAGTTTAACGCAAAAAGCACTACAATCTTGATGTGATAATTACCTGCGAAATAAATGCAGATTAAAAACAAATGCAGGTCCTCTTCATCCAAAGATGCATCTTACAGCAAAACCACTAAAAGCACAACCACATAGAACCAACTAAAGAAACAGGCACAGGAGGCAGCATGTCCATCACAGAAGAGAAATGTATCATGCCAAAACGGAGACGAAGCACTGAAGGGAGGAAAGGCAGGCAGGCAGAGAGAGACGGCAGAGGATCTACACCTGCAGGATCCCATAGAAATTAACTAGTCACATCACTCTACCCTACATGATACCTAAGATTTTTAAAGCTTCAGGGTAAATAAAAACGGTGATCACTCTATACCATCATTCAACTTTACATAGTATAGTAATTGTAATGCCAACTGCATTCTCCCCTTCACTCACCCAACGTTTCCTTTCGCTTCCATACCAGCTTTCGGCCAAATGCGAGACAGAATAGGGTGGGGTAGAAGAAAAATACAAGCTGCGCCTTTTAGCGAGTCCCCACGCACCCCCCTCAACAATTTCCAACAGTTTTTCCTACTACGAAAATAAGTCACCCAACCACAGGATACACAACAGTCATTCCGTGTCTTCAGCAGACACACAGGGTCGCGTACACAAGTGGGCACTCCCGACCCCCACCCCTCCGCCCCCGAATCTTAAGTAATGTTTCATCTATGGAAGGCGAAGACGACCAAGGAGACCTGCTGTTTCGGGGTGAGGATGGGTGGAGGACTCCTTTCCAAGTAGCCCCAATAGTGTAACCAAAACACGGTTCCGGAATAAAATATTAAGAACACTTTTCCTTTCCCATCTAGCTACCGACTTGAGGATGCAGAAAGCCATCTCCAGCGCACCTCATCTCTCCGAGGCGCCTGCCCCGAGTCTGGGGTGGAGGTGGGTCCCGGGAGACGGGCAGGACGCGCGTGAGCCGCCGATGGGACACAAACGAGTTGCTGCCCGCGGCCACCCCGCGCCGCTCCGCTAGCCCAGAGGTCCCGGAGCCGCACCTCGCGCACGCCTCTCCGCCCAGGCCCAGCTAAAAGCTCCGACTCCGGCTCTCGAACTTCCTCTCCAGAGACATTTATTCAAGGCTAACCCATCGCCCGAGTGCACGTCACCCCGTTTCAAACACAGCTCTGCACCCCAAACAGACCCACGCACCTCAAATTCCCCCTCACAGTTTCCCAAACTCCAAACTGGAGACCCCACCTCCTCCAGGATTCAAACCTTCCGCCCATGGGGGAGGCAACCGGGGAGAAGAGTTGGGAGCACCCGACGCCTTTCAATTACCGCCCCCACAAACTGCCCCACCCCAGACCCTGCGTTCGGGTCACCCCCGCGAATCCTCTCAGTCGGGCCGCTGAAGAGACCCATCCCCAGCCCACTCACTTACTCCCCCCACCCCACCCCAAAAAAGTGAAGAGAAAGAAGTGAGGAGAGAGACTTGAGAGACTTGAGGCTTCCAAACCACTCGACTCACCTCAGAATGCTTGCTGAGTTCTCTCGCCCGGCACAGCCCCCTCCCCAACGTCCCGGTACGAAGGGCTGAGGTAGGGAGGAGGGGAAAGCGGGAGGGGGAGGGGTGTCTTCCGCGTGGGGCGCCCGTCGGGAGGGGTCTGGGGAGGGGTTGAGGCCGGCGCAGGAAGAGGAGAAGGGGGAGGGGAGGCCCCTATCTCCCAGTCTCCCCCTGAAAAACCTCCCTTGTCTCAATCACATCAGACTGACTGTCTTTGTCTGGCTGACAACCGCCATATTGATATCAACAGCCCCGCTCCCACCTGCTGCCACCGGGCGGCCCTGGGAGTTGTAGTTTTTGCCTCCCTTGAGTAAAGGTGCGGGACTCTGCGTCTGGAGGCCCCAGAGAACTACAGCTCCCGGCAAGTACCGCGCCCGTGCGCCTTCCCACAGGGAGGAGGGGAAAGGGGCGCCATAGCCGTAGGGACTACACATCCCAGAATACCATGGATTCTGGGCCCAGATGAGGGACATGATATCATGCTGGGGTGAAGAGGGAGGATGAATTGGCGGCGCGGATGAATTTGAGCTGACGGAAGGAAGCGTTCTAAGAGGAAAGAGAGGAAAAGGAAAGATGACCACGGTTCCCATGATGCACGGAGAGATGACTACATTTCCCATGACGCGCCGGGAAAGGCGTAGGGAAGAAAGACTGCATGTCCCGCGATGCTCTCGGCGGGCCCGTGGCGGAGATTGAACCGGAAGACGCTTACTGGGTTTGAGAAGTCGAGGAACTGCTACTGACCAGCCAAAAGTCCAGCATGAAACTGGTGAGTCTTCGCTCTTAGATCGGAAGGCATATCCTTTTGGAATTCGTCGTTTCCACCTTGGGAAGGGAACTGTCGCGGACGAGGGGTGGCAGGGAACTAGATGGTGGGGTGAACCAAGGAAAGCTGATGTTTGTTGTTGAGGAGTTTGAATTCCAATTCAGACCCTTCACAACTGCTAGATGTATTTCATCCCTTGGCGCGGCCCTTTTGGTTAGATAAGAGATTGAATCTTGTCACCTTTCTTCACATACGAACCAAGGTTGGGCTTTATGGACCAGGTTTGATTTGTTTCTCGGCTGCCACGTGAGTGTTACAATTAGTACATTTCTTTCCACGGGATTGACACTTGATGAAGCGTTCCTTTTTACAGTTGTTGAGAAGGTTTGGTAACTTGAACAGAGTTTAGAAAATTCTAGGCGGATCTTAATCTCTCATTTAATTCTCTGTTAGAGACTCCTAACTGCCCTTGATCAATCAAAGGAGGTCGAAGTCAGTGTGATATTGGATGGTTTGAGTCTTAAATTCTGTATAAGATGGGCTGAGAGAAACTGTTACATGGCGTTACAGTTTAGAGCTGTAGGGACTGCGTGAGCTAAGGTTATATGGAGCATGCCAGGATACCTGGAAAAGTTTTGCATTGCAAAACTCAGACTCTTGGCTTATAGGAAAGCTGCTCAGGCTTTTGTTTTGAGTCATTTTATTCTCAGTATGCACAGATTTAACTAATTTACTCCAACTAATTAATTGGAATTAGTAATAGCATAATTTGAGTAGAGAAGGTGTGGGATGCTGTTTCTCAGGCTTTAAAAGTCATGTTCCTGCAGCCAGGTATTGTCAGGCTTTACTTTCTGAAGTTTTGGAGGAAAAACAAAGGGTTTCTCTTAATTATTTGAGCATGCTTTTGCAAAATACGTGTGTATGTACCCACACACGGTACAGGCATATATACTCTGCACAGTGTCAGCTGTTCTTTGAGATGGCAGAGAACACAAGAAAAGTGGATTCAGTTGCAAAATTGTCTCTATCTAAAGGTGTTTCTGTTAGGAGAAGGGCACACAGATCAGTAAACCTTGAGAGTATGGATTTGCTTTTGGGTCAGTTTTCCAAACGTTTCAAAATGCAGAATTGAAAGTCACCAAAGAAGCATGCAATCTAATGAAGAAGATACAAAGTAATGAAAAAGTTATAATTCACCTGCATCTGGGTGAACTGAGTCCTCATGTTCAGGGTTTGGGGATTGAGTCCTGGGGCTGTGTGGGGAGTCAGATACAGCTCCTTTGGAAAGGTAGTTCTTGAACTGATAAGAAGGTCAAGTGCTCTTGGGCCTTCCTTGAAGAGAGTTGAGCTGATAGAAGCCAAAGAGCTTGGCACCTAAATGGTTGAAACACAGACCATGTTTCGTCAATAAAAGATAAATCATGGTTCATGTGTGTGGTGCGAAGGCAGGCAAGTGGGAAGCATGTTTCTTTTCCTATAACAACACATTTGCTGAGGGTATCAGAGTTAGGGTTTAATTTACTTATACTTCGGTTTGCTTATAAAATTCTCCTGCTTACTTTAGAGATGTGAAAACGTGGAAAAAGTAGAAATGCTTTTTTCCTTTAAGAATCATAAACTGCCTCAGAGGAAGAGGAATTGTTCTATCTATACTCCCTCCCTCTTTATTGTTCATCCACCTAATAACTAAAACTCATTTGGTACTTGATGACTTATAATGCAGGAGTATCTTTCAACACAGCAAAGTGGTTTCAGAAACATTGACAGCAAGTTAGACTTCTTGTCATGCCTCCCATACAGTTGGGCTTTCCAGGTGGTGCTAGTAGTGAAGAATCCACCTGCCAGTGAAGGCAACTCAAGGTTTGTGGGTTCGATGCCTGGGTCAGGAAGATCCCCTGGAATAGGAAATGGCAACCCACTCCAGTATTCTTGCCTGGAAAATTCCATGGGCAGAGGAGCCTGGTGGGCCACAGTCCATGAGATTGCAAAGATTTGGGCACAACTGAGAGTGACTAACACTTTCATTTTTTCTTTGTAATATCAGGCAACTTTATTTGAGGAAAATTCATTTTCAATTAATCAGCAATTTTTAAAAGAACAGGAAAATTAGAAACATATCCTCTAAAATAGCACGTTTTAGAGCCTATTCTCCTTTCAGTATTGATTGAGCCTAATTGGGTATATCCTGATGGCCAAATTCAGCAAAACATAGAAAACTGAACTCACCAGGGTCTTTAACAAAAGATATTGGGAGCCTCCCGCCCCCCAAAAAACCAAATTCATTGACAGAAATCAAGTTTGAAACATCATGGCCAGGCATATATTCATTCAAATAGATGAACTTTAAAGTGAATGAAATAACTAGCAGTTCAAAAATGCATCATTTGTCATACTTCCTGTAGATAGTTCCAGAGCTGGAGAAAATCCTCTAGTTTATTCAGTTGACAAGGATGTATTATGCAATCACAGTATATCCGTGGCATTCAAAGTTTTAATACTCTGCATTTTAACTATTGAATTTGACCCCAAGGATCGATGACATGGAATTATTTGTAATTTTGCTGAGACGAAAGTTTGAATGAGATTTTAAGATGAATGATAATCCTTAGTGAAATGAGCCTGGGTGCCTCAGAATCCAGGACTTTCTGCAGTTCTGTTGCTCTCTTGTTAAAGATCTGAAAGAAAGGTCACTTAAATGCTCGTTCTATGCTGCTGCTTCTGTTGCTAAGTCACATCAGTTGTGTCCGACTCTGCGACCCCATAGACGGCATCCCACCAGGCTCCTCCGTCTCTGGGATTCTTCAGGCAAGGAGAAAATTATATGTTGTAGTTGTATTTATGAATTTAAAACGTCAAGAAGGCCGTGAGTTATTTTCTTCAGTGGTCTGAGCTCCTTTGTACAAAATGCTGTTTCATTACTACTGGCTTGGGGCGGGGATGGGGAGGCGCAAACTTGTAACTCACCATTTTTTTTAGGAAAGCAGATGGAGCAAAGAAATGGATTCATGGGCCACTTCCAGGTGAGGACGGGTAAAGCACCAAGTGGAATTGTAGATTTGAAAGAAAATGCTGGCTTGAAAGGGGCAAATCCTGCCTCAAGGTCAATTTAACAAATATTAGCAAGGGATGTGCTTAATCCTTACCTTGGATCTGAGAGCAGTGGATTCTTCCTGCAGTTTTAAGACTTGCAGAATCCTTTTGGCTTCTCACACTTTGGACCAGGAACAGAAGATGGCTTGCTGTAAATAACAAACATAATTTTACCAGGACTTAATTCACCTCTTTCAGTACAATTGTTAAAATGTCAACCTGGTTTCACTAGCTCTGTGTTTCTCTTTGCTAGTTGATTAGAGTGCCCTCTTGTGTCTGTATGGTGTAATGTCATTTCAAGCTTTAGAAAGGCCCTTTCTATTTTCCCTTTAGAATGTTTTCCTTGAGCTCTGAAAACTGATATAAGGCCCGACCACTGTTCAGTTGTGCTCTGGGATTAAACTGGATGTTTTACTCTTGGGCATTTCTAAGTCCTGATGGTGACTCTGAAGATTAAACCTTTTATACTTAAGGCAAATATATATATATACACATGTATACACCAAGGTGAGTAGCAAATTAAAAGGAAAATTTTATATTTGTGTGTATGTAATAGAGCTTCCCTGGTGGCTCAGACAGTAAAGAATCCACCTGCCAATCCAGGAGACCTGGTTCAATCCCTGGGTCAGGAAGATCCCCTGGAGGAGGAAGTGGCAGCCCACTCCGGTATTCTTGCCTGGAGAATCCCATGGACAGAGGAGCCTGGTGGGCTACAGCCCATGGAGTTGAGAAGAGTTTGACACGGCTGAGCGCACGCACGCAATCTGACATACAATACAAGCATGACAGCGTTGCTGCTGCTTTTAACTGTAGTACAACGTTTGTTTTGTAACTGGTTTGCTCTGAGTACTCAGATTCCTCTGCCATTTGCTCTGACGATCTGGGGCCAAGAGTGCAGCATGGCCACGGAGCTAGCATTCCAAATGGAAAGTTCGCTCCTGTCTTACCAAACACCGACAGAGGTCCAGGCGGAAACCGCCCCTCAGTCATCATCACTCGTTTATTCATTCACCAGGTCTTCCTGAACACCTGCCTTCTCGGTGCTGCTACTGCTGCTGAGTCACTTCAGTCGTGTCCGACTCTGTGCGACCCCAGAGACGGCAGCCCACCAGGCTCCCCCGTCCCTGGGATTCTCCAGGCAAGAACACTGGAGTGGGTTGCCATTTCCTTCTCCAGTGTGTGAAAGTGAAGTTGCTCACTCTTGTCTGACCCTTAGCGACCCCACAGACTGCAGCCCACCAGGCTCCTTCTCTGTGCTGGGCACTGCTTAAGGTAATGGGTATGTTCCAGTGGAGAAAACAGATTTACTGCCTGCCTTTATAGGAAATAAAGCTAGCAGGCTCACTGTGCAGTTCGACTGTATTACAGTGAACTTTCTGATGGAGAGAGATCACTGGGCCCTGGCTTCAGTAGCTTATTTTTTTTTTAATACTTATGTGTTTGTTTGGGTGTGTTGGGCCTTAGTTGTGGCACACAGGATCTTCTTGCATCAGGCTGGATCTTTGATTGCAGTACATGGACTCCCTAGTCGCAGCGTTTGGGCTCCAGAGTGTAGCTGCAGCAGTAGGCTTAGTTGCTCCTGGGCAAATGGGGCCTTGGTTCCCTGACCAGGGTTCACACCTGTGTCCTCTGCATTGCAAGGCAGACTTTTAACCGCTGGACCACCAGCGAGGTCCCTCAAGTACTTTTTAAATGTTGTTGGTGTTCAGTCACTAAGTCGTGTCTGACTCTTTATGACCCCATGGACTGCTGCGTGCCAGGCTTCCCTGTCCTTCACCATCTCCCAAAGTTTGCTTGAACTCATGTGCACTGATTCAGTGATGGAATCCAACCATCTCATTCTCTGTTGCCCCCCAAAATGTACTTAATGGTATCCTAGAAGATGCCTCCTTAAGATTTTAACAGACATGGTCAGCTTGCCCACTGGCTTAGCCATTGTACCGGCAGTGTATGAGAGTGTAGTTCCCCACCCTTGCCTCGGATATCATCCCTTTGTTTAACTATGTGTCTTACTGATGTAACTGTCTCCTTTATGAGTTCTCACATCCTCTTGTCTCTTAGATTGAGCCACATTTAGTAAAGCGTCCTTACAGTAGTGATGTGTGGATGTGGGAACATGTATCCAGATCTCTTCAAATAAAAAGTTGATGCCGTAAGAATCTTTTTTTTTTTAAACTTTTAATCTTATACTGGAGTATAGCAGGAGACCCGTGTTCAATCCCTGGTTCCAGAAAATCCCATAGAGAAGGAAATGGCAACCCACTCCAGTGGGCAACCCACTCTTGCCTGGAGAATCCCATGGACAGAGGAGCCTGGCGAGCTAATTCCATGGGGTCACAAAGAGTCAGACACAACTTGGTAACTAAACAGCAAAACAGCCAATTAATTTAGGTGAACAGTGAAGGGACTCAGCCACACGTGTACATGTGTGCGTTCTCCCCTCACTCCTCTCCCATCCAGGCTGCCACATAGTAATGAGCAGAGTTCCCTGTGCTGCACAGTAGGTCCTTGTTGGTTATCCATTTTAAATATAGCAGTGTGTACTTGTTGGCCGTAAGAATCCTCGAAAGGAACTTTTCAAAGAACCTCTGGTGTTGCTTTGAAAACACTGATTCATGGGAGCAGTAATTATTATGACAGTATTATGGGATCTGGCAGCTTGGAGAAGCAGCTGGGTCAGGTGTGCCTCAATGGCAGAGGAGACCCCACACCCCCCAGGAAAGAAGAGGATGACCAGTGACGTGAAGCTAGGAGTTGGGGCATCAGGAAGTGCTAAGTCAGAAGGGTAGGTGTCAGAATTGTCAGAGATCCTGAGAAAAAGGCAAGAATGCTAACAGAGGGGATAGGGGAACAGGAAGGACTGTAAGAGAGAGGAGGTGGCTGGAGAGCCCCGAGGGTCTCAGCCAGCAAGACTGAACTGAGATTGGAGCTTGACTGTGAGAATAATGAGGAAGTTTCACTTGTCCTAGTTGACCACATGCTGCTGCTGCTGCTGAGTCGCTTCAGTCGTGTCCGACTCTGTGCGACCCCTTAGACGGCAGTCCACCAGGCTCCCTGTCCTTGGGATTCTCCAGGCAAGAACACTGGAGTGGGTTGCCATTTCCTTCTCTGAAGGAAATGCCCTAAGGGTCTAAAACAGTTAAATTTATAGAAAACACAAAGGAATGAACTCTGGCTCTCTCATGGATAGATAATCAGATAGATGGTGTTAAAGAAAGCCATTCTTTAATAGAAATTGCAAAACTAACACTGTTTTTGCCCTTAAGGTACAGTTTATTTTTCATCACTCATGCTTATGAAGGGGATAAGGAAGGTGAATAATAAAAGGTCTTATATAATCTATTTGTCAAATTTATGGCTTAAGCAAAGATTGGCCTTTCCTGAATACATTATTTCTGCATTTTTCTCTTCCAGTAAAATAGAGAAATGCATAATTAGATGCTCTAATTTAGTAATTATTTTTTTTTAATCAGCCTGTGAAAATACAGGTAAACAAGCAGTAGTATTAATAATATAAAAGATATTATAATTGTTACTTTTTTGTCTTAAAAAATTTTTTTATAATAATTATAATTATTTGTTACTGCACGTGGGCTTTCTCCAGTTGTGGTGACTGAGGTCACTCCCTGGTTGTGGTGTGCAGGCTTCTCATTGCAGTGGCTTTTCTTGCTGCAGGGCACAGGCTCTAGATGCTCAGGCTTCAGCAGTTGCAACATGCGGGCTCAGTAGTTGTGGCACAAGCTTAGTTGCCCCAAGGCATGTGGACCAGGGATCAAACCCATATCCCCTGCATTGGCAGGCAGATTTTTATCCACTCTGCCACCAGGGAAGTCCTTCTTTTACATTTTTAAAATAGCTTTATGGAGGTATACTTAACATACAACAAAACTCATACATTTAAAATGTACGATGCAATAACTTTTAGTAAATTTACAAAGTTGTGCAACAGCCACCACAATCACTCCAGAGAGATCCCTTGAACCCGTTAGCAATCCTCATAACTACCTCCAGGCGCAGGCAGCCACTAGTCTGCCCTCCGTCTTGTAGATTTGCCCTTTCTGGTCATTTCCTATGAATTGATTCACGTGACACGTCTTGCGTGTCTGACTTCTAGCATGTATTGCTCAGTCATGCTCTGCGTGAACATGTCACATTTTGTGTATCCATGTACCATGTTGATAGATGTTTGGATTGTTTCCACTTTGGGACTGTTAATACTGTGTGGACAGAAGTGTTTATTTCTGGTTTCTCCATGTTTTCATTTCTTTTTCTGGCATGTTTGCACTGGCTGGAGCCTCCAATACAGTACTGAAGGGAAGTGGAGCAAGCAATGGTGCCAGTCTTTTCCCCCTTCCCAGTCTTAGGGAGGAAGCATTCAGCCTTTCACCTCTGAGTATGATATAAGCTGTAGGGTTTTTGCTTACTTATTTATGGGGGTGCTGGGTCTTCATGGATGCTCAGGCTTTTCTCTACTTGTGGTGTGCGGGCTTCTTGTTGCGGATCACGGGCTATGGGGTTCATTGGCTCAGTAACTGTGGCACATGGACTTAATTGCCCCAAGGCATGTGGGATCTTCCTGGACCTGGCATCGAACCTGTGTCCCCTGCATTTGGCAGGAAGATTCTTAACCACTGGACCAACAGGGAAGTCCTGAGCTGTAGGGTTTTTTATAGATACCTTTATCAAGTTCACGATGTTCCCTTCTAGCCCTAGTTGGTTGATCATTTTTATCATGAATAGGTCTTGGATTTTATCAAATATTTTTCCTGTGTGTATCAAGAGGATCATGTGGTTTTAGTCCTTTTTTATATTAATATAGTATATTACCTTTGTGAATTTTGAATGTTAATCAGTGTTGCATTCCAGGCATAATTACCACTTGATCATGAGGTAAAATCCTTTGCTGATGTTGCTGAATTTGGTTTGCCGATATTTTGTTGATGGTTTTTGCATATATATTCATGAGAGAAATTGGTCTGTAGTATTTTTCTGATGTCTTTGTCTGGCTTTCATATCAGTAATATTGTTCTCTTAGAATGAGTGGGAAATACTCTCTCCTCCTCTGTAGTCCAAAAGAGTTTGTGTGAAAAATTGGTATTATTTTCTCTTTTAATGCTTGGTAGACTTCATCGGTTGATCGCCGAAGAATTGATGCTTTTGAACTGTGGTGTTGGAGAAGACTCTTGAGAGTCCCTTGTACTGCAAGGAGAGCCAACCAGTCCATTCTAAAGGAGGTCGATCCTGGGTGTTCATTGGAAGGACTGATGCTAAAGCTGAAACTCCAATACTTTGGCCACCTCATGCGATGAGTTGACTCACTGGAAAAGACTCTGATGCTGGGAAAGGTTGGGGGTGGGAAGAGAAGGGGGCAACAGAATGAGATGGCTGGATGGCATCACCGACTCTGTGGACATGAGTTTGAGTGAACTCTGGGAGTTGGTGATGGACAGGGAGGCCTGGCGTGCTGTGATTCATGGGGTCACGGAGAGTCGGACACGACTGAGCGACTGAACTGAACTGAGACTTCACTGGTGAAGTCACCTGGGCCTGGGCTTTTCTGGGAAGATTTTTAATCAGCTGTGTCCATCTTTTTACCTGCCGTAGTTCTCTTCAGGTTTTCTATTTGTGCGTTACATTTTTAAAAATTGTGATAAAATATACACAACGTAGGATTTACTGTTTTAACCATTTTTAAGTGTACCGTTCAGCTGGAAACGCCAATACTTTGGCCACCTGATGCGAAGAACCGACTCATTAAGACTCTGATGCTGGGAAAGATTGAAGGCGAGGGGAGAAGGGGATGACAGAGGATGAGATGGTTGGATGGCATCACCAACTCAATGGACATGAGTTTGAGTAAACTCCGGGAGTTGGTGATGGACAGGGAGGCCTGGCATGCTTCAGTCCATGGGGTCACAAAGAGTTGGCCACAACTGAGCAACTGAACTGAACTCTGTGACTTTAAGCACATTCACATTGCTGTGCAGCCCCACCATCCATTTCCAAACACTACTTGGCATCATATCTTCAGGGTTCATCCATGTTGTGGCATGTGTCAATTGCTTCCCTTTTTAGGTTGAATAATACTCTGTTGTATACCACAGACTGTTTATCCATTCATCTATCGATAGACATTTGACTGGTTTCCATTTTTTGCTTGTTGGGAATAAAGTTGCTGTGAACATGGGTGTACAGATATCTATTCAAGTCTGTGCTTTCAGATCTTCTGGATATATGTCCAGAAGTTGCATTGCTGGATCATACAGTAATTCTAGCATTCTGTTTCCTATAGTGTCTGTTCCTGCACATTTTATTGAATGCATTCCCACCAACATTGCACAGATTCTGATTTCTCTACATCTTCACAACTGGCCAACGCTTGTCATTTTCTCTTTGTTTAGATAATAGCCATCCTAAACGGCGTGGGCCACCAGGGCTTCCCCCTTGGCTCAGCGGTAAAGAATCTGCCTGCAATGCAGGGGACATGGGTTCGATCCCTGGGTCAGGAAGACCCCCTGGAGAAGGGAATGGCAACCCACTCCAGTATTCTTGGCTGGAGAATCCCACGGACAGAGGAGCCTGGTGGACTACAGTTCTTGGGGTCTCAAAGAGTCAGTCAGACATGACTTAGCGACTAAACACTAACAATGGATGTGAAGTACTGTCTCACTGTGGTTTTGATTTACATTTCCCTACTGTTTAGTGATTTTGAGCATCTTTCTGGGTTTTTTTTAAGATAGGTAATACATGCATATTGTTTAATTTTAAAAGAAAAAAACCCCTGTACACAAGTTTTAAAAGAAAAAAGATCCCTTACCACCTTTATCTTTCTCCCCAAGAGCAATCTCAGTTGTTTCTTGTGTATACATGAGAGAGATTCTGTAGAAATATACACATTTGCGTAATTTGCATCCCTTTGTTTTTTTACATGAAAAGATACTGCCCTCTCTAGTTTTGCATGTTTCTTTTTCTTTAAGTTAGAAATACATTTTAGAGATCATTTCATATCAGTATCTAGAGCAGCTTGATTTTAAAATGAACACTCCATATGCATACTTAATGAGCGTAACAAGATCCTGGGTCATTTGTTTTCATGATGCTTTCATTCTAAACAATGGAAGAGTTTCAATACTTATTTCAAATTTTTTAAAAAATATTTCTACCAGAAACTTTGTCTTTTCATTGTCTAAAGGAAGAGTTCAGAATCAGGATGTTAGGTTCAAAGGTAGAGTTCAATTTCCCCCACATACATCCTTCCCAACTATTTGAAAGTCTTTCACTGTTAAAGTTTAGGTCATGGTTTTTGTTGCTAATATAAAACATAATACATAGCATGTGAAATTAGTGTCAACACATCTCAAAGATATTTTCAAACTATTGTTAGAAAAACATCAGTGGCATAGTGTTCTGTTGTTTAGATATACATGCCGTAATGTATCTAACCAAACCTTCCTCTGTGAGCGTTAGGTTGTTTTCAGTCCTTTTGCAATTAGAAATTGTGTAGCCTAGATAATCTCTTTTGTGACCATCTTTGGAAGTGTATCTGTAGGATACATTTCAAAAGGCATGTGCATTTTTTATTTCATTTTGTTGTCAAAATGCCCCCATCGCGACTTAGCGGATTACACTCTTGCTAGCAATTATATCCCAGCTCACAACTACAGTATTATCATCAAGCTGTCTAATTTTTTTCCCTCCCTGGGAAGTGAAAAAAAAAAAAAGGTATGTCATTATACTTATTTTCCTGTCATTATGTATAAGACATGGAACATCTTTTCATATGTTTAGAAAAGCGTCTTTATTTCCCGTTCCTTCTTATCTCTCTTCTCCCCAACTTGATCAATTCATACTTCACTTTTCAACTGCCCTACCTTCTGTAGCTTTAGAATGTATTTTAATATGTGGTAGTACTTGTGCCCACCCATTTTTCTTCACTTCAGAATTTTCCAGACTACTCTTATTTTTTTTATATACAATTCAGAATAATGAGTTTCTAATAAAATTCTTTTCCTTGGAATCAGGTTAAATTTGCAAAATTTAAAGAGAGGATTGACTTATTTCTTCCATCATATCATTGAATCTAAGAAAAAGAAATGTCTTTTTCCTCTATCTAAACCCGGTTTTAAACATGTCTTTTTGGTTATTGCTGTAACTGAAGTCTCCCTGCATTGTTCACTTATGAGAAGGGTATTTCTTTTTTGCATTCTCTACACAGCCCTTTGTTGAATTTTCTTATACTGAAATTTAATACTTTTTCCATTTAATTCTTTCAGGTTTTCAAGTGTACAACTTGGCAGATAATTTTTTTAATCTCATTCCTCACCCCCCACTCCAATAGTGTAATTACATTGGCTTATAGTTTGGAATAGGAGTGGGGGTGGTAGGCATTTCTATTGGAAAAGGCATTTCTGATCTATTTCTGATATGTATACAACTGCTTGAACTGAACATGTAAACTGTTATATTGATTTCTGGCTGAAACTTTTGTATATTTTAATTTACATACTGCTTTCTTGCTCCAAAATTTTCTAGTCACTAAAAAAAAGTGAGATTGTTTCACATAAACCAACAGTTTTTTTCTAAGGGGAAGATCTATTTGTGTTATATTGTTTGTTCTAGGTAGTTAATTATATCTTGCAGGTCATTTCCAGACTTTTGAGAAAACAATGGTTTTTATAACAGCAAGGCTTAGGTGGTGCAGAGCAGACTTGTGGAAGTAAAAGAATTCCATGACCTTAAAAGAAAATTGCACGGTTTCCTTGGAAAGCAGAACAGCCAGAAATAGTTTCTCTGTACTTAAGAGACAGGCCTGATAAAGGCAAGAAATGTAAACAAATTGTCTGTTAAAATAAACATAATTACCACACCAAAAAATAAAAAACCTGAGGAAACAGAGAGAAGTTCAGAGCCCTAGGCAGTGGCTTATTTTAAGCTGCATTTGATTCAAGCTACATAGATCCAATAGGAGGAAACTGTTGATGAACAACTAACTTTGTGGTAGTTAAAACTAACAGTTAAGAGAAACCATATCAAAATTTCATTGTGTGGCTATACAGTCCAATAAATGTTATTAAATGACTGTCTTTTATTAAATCAAAACGTCTTAGGTGCTGTAGGGCAAGCAAAAGATGAGTAAGACCTAGACTTTCCCTCTCAGTAACTCCTCATTTAATAAACCTAGATAAATGTACTGTGTACACTGTTTATGCGTGTGACTGAGTGTGTGTGGTTTTAGTGACTGTGCTTGTGTACTGAGTCGCTTCAGTTGTGTCCGCTCTTTGCAACCCCATGGACTGTAGCCCACCAGGCTCCTCTGTCCGTGGGATTCTCTAGGCAAGAATGCCGGAGTGGGTTGCCATTCCCTCCTCCAGGGGATCTTCCCGACCCAAGGATCGAACCCTTGTCTCACATGTCTCCTGCATTGGCAAGTGGGTTTTTTACCACCAGCACCACCTGGGAAGAGGATTATGAAAGGTGAATTCCATCCCGAGAATCAGAATTTCCTAGAGAAGTAAAATTTGAGCTGGCCTTGGAAATATCTTGGCTTACAAATAAGTTGGAGGAGGAGCATTACGGTCTTGTTCCAGGTAGATGGAACTGTTAAGGGATTTGGGTTTTGTTCATAGTTCTTATCCTCTTCCCCACCACCACCTCCCTGCCCAGTGCACACAAAATAATAATAATAGTCATAAGTGAGAGGAAACTTTGGGAGGTGATGGATATGTTTATAAACTTGATAGTGGTGATGGTTTCATAGCGAAGTGAAGTGAAGTGAAAGTCGCTCAGTCGTGTCCGACTCTTTGCGACCCCATGGACTACACAGTTCATGGGATTCTCCAGGCCAGAATACTGGAGTGGGTAGCCTTTCCCTTCTCCAGGGATGGTTTCATAAGTGTATGCTTATCACCAAGCTCAGCAGGCTATTTACATTAAATACATACACCTTTTCACATACCAGTCATACCTCAGTTCAGTTCAGTCACTCAGTCGTCTCCAACTCTCTGCGACCCCATGAATCACAGCACGCCAGGCCTCCCTGTCCATCACCAACTCCCGGAGTTCACTCAAACTCATTTCCATAGAGTCGGTGATGCCATCCAGCCATCTCATTCTCTGTTGTCCCCTTCTCCTCCCGCCCCCAACCTTTCCCAGCATCAGAGTCTTTTCCAGTGAGTCAACTCTTCACATGAGGTGGCCAAAGTACTGGAGTTTCAGCTTTAGCATCAGTCCTTCCAATGAACACCCAGGATCGATCTCCTTTAGAATGGACTGGTTGGATCTCCTTGCAGTCCAAGGGACTCTCAAGAGTCTTCTCCAGCAGCACAGTTCAAAAGCATCAATTCTTCGGCGATCAGCTTTCTTCACAGTCCAACTCTCACATCCATACATGACCACGGGAAAAACCATAGCCTTGACTAGACGGACCTTTGTTGGCAAAGTAATGTCTCTGCTTTTTAATATACTATCTAGGTTGGTCATAACTTTCCTTCCAAGGAGTAAGCGTCTTTTAATTTCATGGCTGCAATCAGTAGAATGGTTTAAAAAAAGATTTGGAAGGGAGTGTTCCGTTTTCCAAATAATGTGTTCCATTTTCCAAATACCGTGCATATGCAATTTAATACGTTTTTTGCTCTGTAGCAGTGTGTGCAAAAATGAACATGCTTCTGTGCTCTCACATTCTTCTAATTCATGACTTTAGAATATCAACATTGTTACCATATGTGTGTTGTTAACATCTGAAGGATTTATCCCTGTTCATACATGTGATTGGAGCTCAAGCTCACTGCAGTTAGGGCCAGGGACAAATTTGCTGGAATGAAAGTTAGAAAGGCAGATTGAAGCCACAGTGGTGGAGTATCAATATAAGACTTAGTGGTTTGGGAAGTAACAGAGTAAGGATTTTTTTTTTTTTTTTTAAGAAGTTTCAGGGATGTTTAAGAATGTTTACACACCAAAGCTTTAAATTCATCCCTTCAGAAACCTAGGACAGAGGAGTTAGAAGAACTGTATTTTATACAGTTAAAAATTTTAAATGTGAAATCAAAAAAGATGATTCATTGCAGTTACAGAAAACATTTTTAAAAGTGAAATCAAAACAAGAGGCATTAAGGAACTTAACAAATGCATCAAACTAAATCAGAGTCAGAATTGCCTACTTAGGACAAGATTTGTCTAAGCACCTTTACAGGGACCTTATGAACAGTAACGGCACTTGTGAATACATCAGAAAATGAGAGGGATCCCGAGAATCAGTGGGATCAGTCACTGGACACCCTGTAAGAACTGTCCAGAGAGGAAAAAGGAGAGAACAGAGACCCTCACTGATTCCTTGACGTTCTTTATTGAGGAAGAGGTGCGGAAGGCCCCATTCCCGCAGAGCTGATGAATGCCTAGAATATTCTAGGTCACATCAATAGGTTGAATAGAAAGAAATCTCCAAAACAGTGTGATGCTGTCCTCAGGATACTTTTTAAATAAAATTTTCAGACAATAAAACTAGCATACATGTCATGTGTACATTCAGTTGGTAAATTTGTATCTAGTTATACCTCTGAGTGTGTTGTCTTTTGTGCCTGGCTTCTGTAACTCAACATTTTGTTGACCTGAAAATTTTGAAGGATGAAATTGATGGCTTGTTGGTTAAACTGTGTCAGTTCAGTTCAGTTCAGTCCAGTCGCTCAGTCATGTCCAACTCTCTGCGACCCCATGAATCACAGCACGCCAGGCCTCCCTGTCCTTCACCAACTCCCGGAGTTCACTCAAACTCATGTCCACAGAGTCGGTGATGCCATCCAGCCATCTCATTCTCTGTCGTCCCCTTCTCCTCCCGCCCCCAACCTTTCCCAGCATCAGAGTCTTTTCCAGTGAGTCAACTCTTCGCGTGAGGTGGCCAAAGTATTGCAGTTTCAGCTTTAGCATCAGTCCTTCCAATGCCGGCCGTAAATAGCAACTTGGGAGAGGACTGGCAAAGTGCCTGCGGGATTACCATCTCCTTGTAGTTTTCTTGAGGGAACCCTGAGAAATTCAGCCTGGCACAACCTATTTCTGGGCTAGGCAAGCTGCTTCTGTTCAGTCAATGTGGTTTCTTTTAAAAAGCAATCCATCCAGCTAAACTATCAGTTCTTCCCAGAGACTAAATAAAAGAAAACTTGTTTAATTCACTTGAATTTTTAGAATATTTTTCTCAAAATAAAGATAGCTCTATTATAGAACCAATACATATGCATACATTTTTTTTCTGAATATAACTGAAAGATACAAAAAGAACACCCTCACCCAAATCTCACCACCTAAAGTAATCACTGTGTCCCATTCTGGTCTCTAATCTCCTGTGATAGATGTGTGCACTGATACCCTTCAGACTCTCTCCTGCTGTGAATCTGTTAGGATTCGATTCAGCTCCGAGTGATAAGAAGCCTGAAGGAACATGGCTGAAACAGTTTAGTTGTTTGTTTCTTACGAAGGAAGTCCAGGGAAGTCCAGGTCCCCACCATCTTCAAAGTGTGGCTTACTGTTTGTGATCCAGTGTGGCTTTACCAGCTTGGGCCATCACATCCTTTTTCTAGTCAGTAGGAACGAGGCTTCCAGGTGGTGTAGTGGTAAAGAATCCGATACCTGCCAATGCAGGAGACATGGGTTCGATCCCTGAGTCGTAAAGGTCCCCTGGAGTAGGAAATGGCAACCCACTCCAGTATTCTTGCCTGGAAATTTCCATGGACAGAGGAGCCGGGCAAGCTGCAGTCCATGGGATCACAGAGAGTCGGACACGACTGAGCGCATACACACACATACAGGAGGGAGGAAGGAGCAAGGAAAGGCACGCTCCTTCGCTTTAGTCGTTTCTCAAAGCTGCGTACACACCTCGATATACTCCTCTTGGCTAGAATTTAGTTACGTGACTACATCTAGTTGCAGGAGAGACTGGTAAATCTTATTTATTTATTTGGCTGTGCTGGGTCTTAGTTGTGGCTTGTGGGATCTAGTTCCCTGACCAGGGATCAAACCCAGGCCTCCTGCATTAGGAACAGAGTCTCAGCCACTGGACCATAAGAGAAGTTCCAAGACCGGGGAATCTTTATTCCAAGTGGCTAGAGTTCCACCTGAGATTTGGGGTTCTCCTATGAAAGGGCAAAGGGAAATACAGATAATGAGATGACTGTGTCTGTCACAAGCCTTTCCATTTTGAATATTTGTAAGCTCATTTTGGATCTTTGTATAGGATTACATTGTATGGATTTGTTCCTCTGTTGGACATTTTGGTTTCCGTTCCCTACTATCCCATCCTGGGTGTTCATTGGAAGGACTGATGCTAAAGCTGAAACTCCAATACTTTGGCCACCTCATGCGACGAGTTGACTCACTGGAAAAGAGTCTGATGCTGGGAGGGATTGGGGGTAGGAGGAGAAGGGGACGACAGAGAATGAGATGGCTGGATGGCATCACCGACTTGATGGACATGAGTTTGAGTGAACTCCGGGAGCTGGTGATGGACAGGGAGGCCTGGTGTGCTGTGATTCATGGGGTCGCAGATAGTCGGACACGACTGAGCGACTGAACTGAACTGAACTGTCCCATACAATGAGAACGTATTTTTATTTACATTTTTTTGCACCCATCTCGGGGTTTCCTTAATGTCAGCTTCTTAGGTAAAATTGCTATCTATGCACATTCAAACTTTGATTCGGTGTTGCTCTCCATCTTTCATTTTTACCCACCCAGCGTCAATGAGAGTTGCCATTTCCCTACATCCTCACAGTCAGTTTCTTTATCCTATGCTAGTATGTAGACAGCGTATTTTCTCTCAGTGTTAGATTTTGGGTTTTGCCTTTTTCAGTGGGGGAGGGGGGGCTATGCCAAATCTTAGTTACTGCACACGGACTCTACTTCCCTGACCAGGGATTGAACTCAGGTCCCCTGAGTTGGGAGCAGGAAGTCTTAGCCATTGTACCACCAGGGAATTTCCCTCAGTGTAGTTTTAATTTGTACTTGTATTACTTTTACAAAGATTTAACATCTTTACTTTGTTCCTTTTTTTTGCGGGGGGGGGCGGGAGCCTTTATAGTCATTTGTGAATGACCTGGGGTTTTTTTGCCCATTTTTCCATTGGAATCTTTTTGTTACTCATTTGTTAGAGTTCTTTATATTTTAAGGATGAAATTACTTTGTTTTGATTTTATAAAATTTTTACATTGTATCTTTTACCTTGTTTATAGTGGTTTCTGCCATATCAAAATTTTTACTATAAATAATCAAATGTGTCATTTTCTTATAGGATCATAGCTTTAGGATGGTGCTTTTCCTACCCCACAGTTATATCAAGTATTTCCCTTAAGTTTTAGAATTTCTCTGCTCATACTCCATGTAAAGATTTTCTGAGAAGTATTTTATCATAAACCACAACAATCTGAAAATCAAAATCAAGTTAGTTCCTCCAGTAAGAGTATATCTCCTTGCTGCCATTTCTATAGGGTCAGTGTTAGTTTAAAAAAAAAGGAAAGCAAAACCCTGCTTTTTTGTTCTCCTCCAAGGACCCGGATGGGAGAGTCAAATGAAAGCTCTATCCTTTATTGACCCCTGACTTGATACTGGTGTGACTAGTAAGACAATTTTTGGTTCAGAAGCCTTTTCTGTACCCCCGAAACATTGTTTGCTAGCTTGGTTTTTGTCTCCAACATAAATAAATGCATGTAAAGAACCCTTCATGACGTACTCGATAAATGGTAGCTGTTTTTAGAACTGTATTCACTTTATCAAAAACTATTGGTCAATTCGTGTCTTTGAAAATCGCTAAGTGACTGAAAGAGATGTGAGCTGTTCCCCTGATTCATGCAGAAGCACGTTCAAGCACGTTCATTCAAAAGCTGAGTTAGCCATACTCTTCTCTGTGCTGATAAGACCTGCTGCTAAGTCACTTCAGTCATGTCTGACTCTGTGTGACCCCCATAGACAGAAGCCCACCAGGCTCCCCCATCCCTGGGATTCTCCAGGCAAAAACACTGGAGTGGGTTGCCATTTCCTTCTCCAATGTGTGAAAGTGAAGTCGCTCAGTCGTGTCCGACCCTTAGTGACCCCATGGACTGCAGCCTACCAGGCTCCTCCATCCATGGGATTTTCTAGGCAAGAGTACTGGAGTGGCTTGCCATTGCCTTCTCCGATTCTCGGTAAAGAATCCACCTACAATGCAGGAGACCCAGGTTCAATTCCTGGGTCAGGAAGATCCCCTGGAGAAGGAAATGGTATTCTTGCCACTCCGGTATTCTTGCCACTCCAGTATTCTTGCCTGGAGAATCCCATGGTCAGAGGAGCCTGGCAGGCTACAGTCCATGAGATCGCAAGAGTCAGACACGACTTAGCGACTGAACCACCATCACCACCCTAAACATAGAACAGTCTTGTCATCACTGAAAGGTATGTTAGATAACACCCCTTCCCAATTATCTACACAAATGCCACAGGGAACTCCCTAATAACCATGATGTTTCTGCTGTCTCCCTGTTTGACTGATGTTCAGATTTGTCTGAACCTTGAACCTTGAGAGTCCCTTAGACTGCAAGGAGATCAAAACCGGTCTAAAGGAGTTCAGTCCTGAATATTCATTGGAAGGACTGATGCTGAAGCTGAAACTCCAATACTTTGGCCACCAGATGTGAAAAACTGACTCATTGGAAAAGACCCTGGTGCTGGGAAAGATTGAAGGCAGGAGAAGGGGATGACAGAGGATGAGATGGTTGGATGGCATCACCAACTCGATGGACATGAGTCTGAGCAAGCTCCAGGAGTTGGTGATGGAAAGGGAAGTGACTGAACTGAACCTTGAACCAATGCATTTCTCTGTGACTTGGGGCGGGGAATGTACAAAAATTTTAACATGCCTAGAAAAAAATTCCTGGCTTCCTCTTGAGTTAATAGTAGACTAATAGGTGTCTTTGTTGATGCAGATCCTGTTAGCAGCTCACAAGTTTTACCTTTTTCTTCCTTCTTATTCATTGTCATTGCTGCAGATTTGCAGCTATTTGTATAAATTACATTGTCCTTAAATTGCCTCTACTGTTAAATAATGCATCATGTAAATGATACTTACCAATTCTATACCTCTTTTCCCTTGTTAAAATTATCTTTATCGATCCCAGTCATATGTTGCTTTTTACAAGCACTTTTATCACCCTTACTGCTGTTGTTCTTATAGGACGTATTGGGTTAATAATGTTCAAACACCTGAAAACCAATCACAAAGAAGCTAAACACTTTAGAACAAAAGAGCTCATAGGTCAATCATATGAGACCTTTAACACAATTTTTTTTGGTGGTGGTGAGACACAGCTTTTGTTGTGGGGAGTAGATGTATTCATCGTTTCTATGAAAGTTTAGAGGAGTACTTATTCTATTATTATCATTAAGCTATTTCCATCCTTGTGTATATCTCTCATATTCTTATGTCCTTTCCTCCAAATCCTGTTGCCTCTTTCTTCTCAACCACTTTTACAGCTTTGTTGCCAACAGAAACCTCTGTGGTTGCCCATTATTCCAAAAATGAATTTTTTCAGATTAAAAAAAGACAGTTAATGTTTTTAAAAAGGAAAAGTCAGGAGTACAGAAATATCTAAAGCAGAAAGTGAAATTTCCATCTGGTCAACCACCCTCACTCCACTTTTACCAGTTTGGTAGGTGAGCTTCAAGTCTTTTTTTTTTTTTAAACTAAAAAGTGTATTTATGTCATTGATGTGTGTGTGTGTGTGTATGCGTGTGCAGGTACGCAGTTGTGTCTGACTCTTTGCGATTCCATGGACTGTAGTCCACAGGCTCCTCTGTCCACGGGATCTCCAGGCAGGAATACTGGAGTGGGTTGTCATTTCCTCTTCCAGGGGATCTTTCCAACCCAGGGATCAAACCCAGGTCTCCTGCATCACAGGCGGATTTTTTTCTGCTGAGCCATCATAAATAAGGTCATATACATGACTCTCTGAACTTTTTCCGCCAACGATTATTTTTTAACAGATTTAAAGTTCTCTTGCTAGACAGCCAACAATGTTCCTTCCCAAGCCAAGCCCTGTTTTCCCTCCCTCACCCTTAATATTTACTGTCAACACTCCCAGCCTTCCTGAAGTTCTCTTGGGGAATGTGGAGAGTTGCTTTTTATGACCACTCTCTGCTTTTTTATTCATTTTCACGGAGAGCCAAGTCAGAGGACTGGATAAGCAAGAGGGAAGAGCCGTGTGTCAGTCACCCAGCTGTGGGTGATATTTAGCCATACCCCAACCAGCAAGCGGCTTCTCTGTTCACCGTGCATGCTACAGACTTGCTGCTCAAGTGGAAAATGAACCCTCTCTTTTATCCAGCTGTGTAGTCAGTTTGACAGCGAGTGTGATTGGCACCTTTAACAGCTCTCCTGCAAGATAGAATCAAGAGACAAAGTAGAAGAAAATGAAAGATTACAAAATAAAATTGAAATGTATTTATAGGAATCTCTGAGTGTTGGAGGGCCTGGCTCACAGTTCTCAGCAGGGATAATAGTTCCAAATTAGGCAGATGTGGCTCAGTGGAAGCCAGTTTAGCTCAGGATGCTGTGGTATCAGGCAGGGATTCGCCACAAAGAGCACTTTCCCTTTCTTTGGCACACTAAGAATCTTTCACACCCTGTTTGGACACGGTGGGTCTCCTGGTGAACTACAGTTATTGATGGTAGTGAATGTGTACACTTTAGATGTGCTAGTGCAGAGAGAAGTGCACAAGCCTTGAAAGAGCTTGGTTCCTCGTTTTTAAAACGGGTATTAATGTTTGGACTGGATGATCTTAGAATATCTTCCATCTTATAAATCAAGTAATTTCTTATATTTTAACAGTTGTTGGTTGTCCGACTCTTTGCAAGCCCATGAACTGCAGCATACCAGGCTTGCCTGTCCTTCACCATCTCCCGGAGCTTGCTCAAACACATGTCCATTGAGTTGGTGATGCCATCCAACCATCTCATCCTCTGTCGCCCCCTTTTCCTCCTGCCCTCAGTCTTCTCCATCATCAGTCTTTTCCCATGAGTGGGCTGTTTGCACCAGGTGGCCAAAGTATTGGAGCTTCAGTTTCAGCATCAGTCCTTCCAATGAATATTCAGGCTGATTTTTTGTTCGGATTGGCTGGTTTGACCTCCTTGGTCTCCAAGGGACTCTCAAGAGTGGCTTCTTCAGCACCACTGTTCAAAACCATCAATTCTTTAGCATTCAGCCTTCTTTATGGTCCAAGTCTCACATCACAAGGATGGGAATACCATACCACATTGCCTGCCTCCTGAAAAAACTATATGCAGGTCAAGAAGCAACAGTTAGAACCAGACATGAAACAACAAATTGGTTCCAGATTGAGAAAGGAGTAGGTCAAGACTATATATTGTCACCCTGCTTATTTAACTTATATGAAGAGTACATCCTGCAAAATGCCGGGCTGGATGAAGCACAAGCTGGAATCAAGATTGCCAGGAGAAATATTAATAACCTCAGATACGCAGATCCTTCCACCCTTATGGCAGAAAGTGAAGAACTAAAGAGCCTCTTGATGAAAGTAAAAGAGGAGAGTGAAAAAGCTGACTTAAAACTCAACATTCAGAAAACTAAGATCATGGCATCTGGTTCCATCACTCCATGGCAAATAGATGGGGAAACAATGGAACCAGTGACAGACTTTATTTTTCAGGGCTCCAAAATCACTGCAGATGGTGATTGCAGCCATGAAATTAAAAGGCAATTGCTCCTTGGAAGGAAAGCTATGTCCGACCTAGACAGCATATTAAAAAGCAGGGACGTTACTTGGCCGACAAAGGTTCATCTAGTCAAAGCTATGGTTTTTGCAGTAGTCATGTAAGGGTATGAGAGTTGGACCATAAAGAAAGCTGAGCACCAAAGAACTGATGCTTTTAAACTGTGGTGTTGGAGAAGACTCCTGTGAGTCCCTTGGACTGCAAGGAGATCAAACCAGTCCATCCTAAAGGAGACCAGTCCTGGGTGTTCATTGGAAGGACTGAAGCTGAAACCCCAATACTTTGGCCACCTGATGCAAAGAACTGACTCATTGGAAAAGACCCTGATGCTGGGAAAAATTGAGGGAAGAAGAAGAGGGCAACAGGATGAGATGGTTGGATGGCATCATCAACTCAATGGACATGAGTCTGAACAAGCTCCAGGAGTTGGTGATGGACAGGGAGGCCTGGCGTGCTGCAGTTCATGGGGTCACAAAGAGTCAGACACGACTGAGCGACCGAACTGAACTCACATCTGTACATGACTACTGGAAAAACCGTTGCTTTGACTATGCGGGCCTTTGTCGGCAAAGTGATGTCTCTGCTTTTTAATATGCTGTCTAGGTTTGCATACCTTTTCTTCCAAGGAGCAAGCGTCTTTTAATTTCATGGCTGCACTCACCTTCTGCAGTGATTTTGGAGCCCAGAATTTCATAGAGTTAATTGTAAAAGAACCAAGTGGCATAGACAGGTCTCAATGGGTTATATAAAAGACCAAGGAGTTTTGGTGAGAGACAACATTTACTTGTTAGAAGAGAGCTTAGAAATAATCTCCTCAGGACTTCCCTGGTGGTCCAGTGGTTAAGAATCCTACTTCTGCTGCAGGGGCACAGATTCCATCCCTCACTGGGGAAATAAGACCCCCATGTACCGCACAGTGCAGCCAAAACAGAAAGTGTCTAGTCAGTTCTCTTCAGATGAAGAAATTCGGGATCCAGAGAATTGAAGGATGTCATTTGGATTAGTACTAATTTAGAGTGAAAATTAGATCTAATGCTTTATGCCTAGTTAAATGAGATTTGGATGCTATGGTGTACAGCCCAGAAATAAAATCTGACCCTGGTTTATTTGAGCTTAAAAACAAATGTTCAGTTTGGAAAACAGTTATTTCTTAAAAGGTTAAATGTACATAGCCCAACAATTCCACTTTTAAAGATTTACCCAAGGGAAATGAAAAATTGTATCCCCCTACAAAAACCCGTATGTAAATATTTATGGTGGCTTTATTAATAATTGTCAAAAACTGAAAACAGCAGCACAAATATCCATCAGCTTGTGGATGTTATTGATAAGTACACAGGGTACATCCGTACAATGAGATACTTCTTAGCAATAAAAAAGAGCAGGTTATTGATACTTGCAACAACAGGGATGACTCTCAGAGGCATTATACTGGTGGTGGTGGTGGTAGTGGTCAGTCGCTAAGTACTGTCCAACCCTGTGCAATCCCATGGACCGTAGCCCATCATGCTCCTCTGTCCAGGGGATTTCCCAGGCAAGAGTACTGGAGTGGGGTGCCATTTCCTTCCCCAGGGGATCTTCTCCACCCAGGGGTCAAACCCGTGTCTCCTGCACAGGCAGGCGGTCTCCTGCATTGTAGGCAGATTCTTTACCAGTGAGCCAGCAGGGAAGCCCCAAATTATACCGGTCGTGTTTGAGATTTCCAGTTGTTCTGCATCCATGCCTGCACTTGTCAGTCTTTAATTTTGACCTTTCTAGTAAGTGTCTTGGTACCTTACTGTGGTTTTAATTTGTATTTCTTTAAGGACTCATGTTTAGCATTTCATCATTTGCCATCCATATGTCATCTTCAGTGAATGCATCTTCACATATTTTACCCATTTTTATTGCATTATTTTTGTAGTTATTGAGTTGTAAGAATTTTTTTTAATAAGTGATAAAAATGGTATTTTGTTAATACAAATTTATTTTCTAAATTAAAAATCATTACTTTTATGAATCATGAAATTAATCTGAGTGAAATGAAGCTCTTCTGATGAACACAAAAATCTGAAATCATTTTTATTTTGGCTGGAATTGTAAAAGTTCTTTTTAATTTTCTCTTTTCAAGTCCTTTATCAGATACATGTTTTGCAAATATTTCCTCCCAGTCTCTGAGTTATCTTTTGTTTTCTTAAGGGTGTCTTTTGAAGAAGTTTTCAACTTTGATTATGTCCAATTTATAGATTTTCTTTTATGGTTCTTCTCCTTTGTCTAATCTCAGAAATCTTTGCCTAACATTCCCTCTCTTTTTCTAAAATTGCCCTATGCATTAGAATGGCTGCCAGTTGCATGTGGCTATTAAACAGTTTAAAATTGTATCTTATTTTAATTAATTAAACTTTAAAAGCTGATACTCGATTCTGTTATTAAGGAAATTTTAAGTACATTCAGAAGATCTAACAAACTAAATTTCAAAATAAGACTTAAAAATGACTTTACCATTAGGAAATACCACATTTTTTAAAGGCTAAAGTATATGAATGTACAACTTCTCAGAAGTATGGAAAAAGCTCTGTTGGCCATCTTAATTAACTAATTGAATGTTCTCTCTTTCAGTGAAGGAGACCCCAGTTTGAGTCTTGGGTCTCAGGAAGATCCCCTGGAGAACAGATAGGCCACCCACTTCAGTATTCTTGGGCTTCCTTTGTGCCTCTGCTGGTAAAGAATCCGCCTGCAATGTGGGAGACCTGGGTTCGATCCCTGGGTTGGGAAGATTCCCTGGAAAAGGGAAAGGCTACCCACTCCAGTATTCTGGCCTGGAGACTTCCATGGACTGTATAGTCCATGAAGTCGCAAAGAGTCGGACATGGCTGAGCGACTTTCACTTTCACTTCACTTTTTCTTGGTCTATTCCAAACTGTCTTGGAAGTAACCTAGCAGGAGTTAGGTAGTGGTATACCAGGGAAGCAGTATTGAAGGAGAAATTAGAAGAGATTACTAGAGAAAAATAGGGATGGACATTTTTATTGCTAAGATTCTTGAATTTTTTTTTTCTATCCAACTATCCTATCCATATTAACTCTATTGCTCTTAGTATAATGCACTATTTTATATATATAAAACTTCTAATGTATTAGTGGAATAATTTAAGAGAAAGTATTTGGAACTTGTACTGATTTGAGTGCAAAATCAGTCTGTTATTGACTATGTGACCTTGGGCACTGACAATCAAGTTGCTATTCATAGTATTTACTTCATTCAGTTTGAAGCTAATTTAATATTGGATAGAAAATGTTTGTCAGTAATTCTTATTGTTACTGGAGGTAATTCATACAATGATATTTTCAATTCCTGTTCCTTTCTAAGCAAGGGTCTACTTTTATTTTTAGAATTCATTTTCAGGTGTCAGCATTGATGTTTATTTTTATGAATATGTATTCTTTATAAATATAGCTATCAGATTAATGTAACATTTCTGGTAATTAGATAATTATCAGTAGCATTTGAAAATTCTCTCTTAAAATTAAAGTTACTAACATAATCTCAAAACTTGAGACAAAAATCTGGATGGTATCTTTGTTTCTTTCCTTCCTCCAAGGCAGTATCTTACTGAATTTTGTGAGGTAGTATTTTCACATTATTCCATTTCTATTGCCATGTCAGTAGTTGTAAGTCATGTTCCCTTTGCATCTGGACCCATATAATGTCAATCAAAATGAAAACCATGAACCATTATCGCTAGTAGTTCCTTGAAAATTAACAAACATACCTGGCAAATGCTATACTAATATTCAAATATTTATCCATTAAACTCTGTTAGATTTTGCTTTTGTACTCCAAGACTTTTGTTATAAAGAAAAGGGCACTACAAATTTTGACAATAGTAGGAAAAGTATAGTTACAGAATTCTAATGTCTGCAGAAGTGTCAATAACAATACAGAAAAACACTGTTGCCCTCATTCAGTTCAGTCGCTCAGTCGCTCCGACTCTCCGCGACCCCATGAATCACAGCACGCCAGGCCTCCCTGTCCATCACCAACTCCCGGAGTTCACTCAAACTCACGTCCACAGTCGGTGATGCCATCCAGCCATCTCATTCTCGGTCGTCCCATTCTCCTCCCGCCCCCAACCCTTCCCAGCATCACAGTCTTTTCCAGTGAGTCAACTCATCGCATGAGGTGGCCAAAGTATTGCAGTTTCAGCTTTAGCATCAGTCTAACATTAAATAGATGTTAACAGTAACAGCTGTTTTCTATTTTTGGAGCAGATCTTCTTCTCCTCCCCACTTTTGACATCAGTTCAGTTCAGTCGCTCAGTCGTGTCCGACTCTCCGCGACCCCATGAATCACAGCACGCCAGGCCTCCCTGTCCATCACCAACTCCCGGAGTACACTCAAACCCACGTCCACAGAGTTGGTGATGCCATCCAGCCATCTTATTCTCCATCGTCCCCTTCTCCTCCCGCCCCCAACCTTTCCCAGCATCAGAGTCTTTTCCAGTGAGTCAACTCGTCGCATGAGGTAGCCAAAGTATTGCAGTTTCAGCTTTAGCATCAGTCCCTCCAATGAACATCCAGGATTGATCTCCTTTAGAATAGACTGGTTGGATCTCCTTGCAGTGTAAGGGACTCTCAAGAGTCTTCTCCAACACCACAGTTCAAAAGCATCGATTCTTCGGCGATCAGCTTTCTTCACAGTCCAACTCTCACATCCATACATGACCATGGGAAAAACCATTGCCTTGACCAGACGGACTTTGGTTGGCAAAGTAGTGTCTCTGCTTTTTACTATACTATCAAGGTTGGTCATAACTTTCCTTCCAAGGAGCAAGCGTCTTTTAATTTCATGGCTGCAATCAGCATCTGCAGTGATTTTGGAGCCCAAAAAAATAAAGTCTGACACTGTTTCCACTGTTTTTCCATCTATTTCCCATGAAGTGATGGGACCAGATGCCATGATCTTTGTTTTCTGAATGTTGAGCTTCAAGCCAACCTTTTCACTCTCCTCTTTCACTTTCATCAAGAGGCTTTTGAGTTCCTCTTCACTTTCTGCCATAAGGGTGGTGTCATCTGCATATCTGAGGTTATTGATATTTCTCCCAGCAATCTTGATTCCAGCTTGTGCTTCTTCCAGACCAGCGTTCCTCATGATGTACTCTGCATATAAGTTAAATAAGCAAGGTGACAATATACAACCTTGACGTACACCTTTTCCTATTTGGAACCACTCTGTTGTTCCATGTCCAGTTCTAACTGTTGCTTCCTGACCTGCATACAGGTTTCTCAAGAGGCAGGTCAGGTGGTCTGGGATTCCCATCTCTTTCAGAATGTTCCACAGTTTATTGTGATCCACACAGTCAAAGGCTTTGGCATAGTCAATGAAGCAGAAATAAATGTTTTTCTGAAACTCTCTTGCTTTTTCCATGATCCAGCGGATGTTGGCAATTTGATCTCTGGTGCCTCTGCCTTTTCTAAAACGTGCTTGAACATCTGGGAGTTCACGGTTTACATACTGCTGAAGCCTGGCTTGGAGAATTTTGAGCATGACCTTACTAGCATGTGGGATGAGTGCAATTGTGCGGTAGTTTGAGCATTCTTTGGCATTGCCTTTCTTTGGGATTGGAATGAAGACTGACCTCTTCCAGTCCTGTGGCCAGCGCTGAGTTTTCCAAATCTGCTGGCATATTGAATGCAGCACTTTCACAGCATCATCTTTCAAGACTTGAAATAGCTCGACTGGAATTCCATCACCTCCACTAGCTTTGTTAGTAGTGATGCTTTCTAAGGCCCACTTGACTTCGCATTCCAAAATGTCTGGCTCTAGGTCAGTGATCACGTTATCGTGACTATCTTGGTCGTGAAGATCTTTTTTGTACAGTTCTTCTGTGTATTCCTGCCACCTCTTCTTAATATCTTCTGCTTCTGTTAGGTCCATACCATTTCTGTCCTTTATCGAGCCCATCTTTGCATGAAATGTTCCCTTGGAATCTCTAATTTCCTTGAAGAGGTCTCTTGTTTTTCCTATTCTGTTGTTTTTCTCTATTTCTTTGCATTGATCACTGAGGAAGTCTTTCTTATCTCTCCTTGCTATTCTTTGGAACTCTGCATTCAGATGCTTATATCTTTCCTTTTCTCCTTTGCTTTTCGCCTCTCTTCTTTTCACAGCTATTTGTAAGGCCTCCTCAGACAGCCATTTCGCTCTTTTGCATTTCTTTTCCATGGGGATGGTCTTGGTCCCTGTCTCCTGTACAATGTCACGAACCTCCGTCCAGAGTTCATCAGGCACTCTATCGATCAGATCTAGTCCCTTAAATCTATTTCTCACTTCCACTGTATAATCATAAGGGATTTGATAGAGGTCATATCTGAATGGTCTAGTGGTTTTCCCTACTTTCTTCAATTTAAGTCTGAATTTCGCAATAAGGAGTTCATGATCTGAGCCACAGTCAGCTCCTGGTCTTGTTTTCGCTAACTGTATGCAGCTTCTCCATCTTTGGTTGCAAAGAATATAATCAGTCTGATTTCGGTGTTGACCATCTGGTGATGTCCATGTGTAGAGTCTTCTCTTGTGTTGTTGGAAGAGGGTGTTTGCTATGACCAGTGCGTTCTCTTGACAAAACTCTATTAGCCTTTGCCCTGCCTCATTCCGTGCTCCAAGGCCAAATTTGCCAGTTACTCCAGGTGTTTCTTGACTTCCTACTTTTGCATTCCAGTCCCCTGTAATGAAAAGGACATCTTTTTTGGGTGTTAGTTCTAAAAGGTCTTGTAGGTCTTCATAGAACCGATTAACTTCGGCTTCTTCAGCATTACTGGTTGGGGCATAGGCCTGGATTACTGTAATATTGAATAGTTTGCCTTGGAAACGAACAGAAATCATTCTGTCGTTTTTGAGATTGCATCCAAGTACTGCATTTCGGACTCTTTTGTTGACCATGATGGCTACTCCATTTCTTCTAAGGGATTCCTGCCCACAGTAGTAGATATAATGGTCATCTGAGTTAAATTCACCCGTTCCAGTCCATTTTAGTTCACTGATTCCTAGAATGTCTATGTTCACTCTTTTCATCTCCTGTTTGACCACTTCCAATTTGCCTTGATTCATGGACCTAACATTCCAGGTTCCTATGCAATATTGCTCTTTACAGCACCAGACCTTGTTTCTGTCACCAGTCACATCCACAACTGGGTACTGGTTTTGCTTTTGCTCCATCCCTTTATTCCTTCTGGAGTTATTTCTCCACTGAGCTCCAGTAGCATACTGGGCACCTACCGACCTGGGGAATTCCTCATTCAGTATCCTATCATTTTGCCCTTTGATACTGTTCATGGGATTCTCAAGGCAAGTATACTGAAGTGGTTTGCCATTCCCTTCTCCAGTGGACCACATTCGGCTGTGGTCCATGTGATCAGATTGGCTAGTTTCCTGTGATTATGATTTCAGTTTATCTGCCCTCTGATGCCCCCTAGCAATACCTACCGTCTTATTTGGGTTTCTCTTACCTTGGTCGTGGAAAATCTCTTCACAGCCGCTCCAGCAAAGTGCAGCCTCTGTACCTTACCTTGGACGAGGGGTATCTCCAGAAGTTACTTGTTTCCTCAAGTTGACGTGTATCATACCCACACGTGGCTTTATTAGTTCAGGTGTATGTTACAGTGTGTGTATATATATTCAGTATTATTGGTGGCTTAGCTGCTAAGTCGTGTCTGACTCTTTGCAACCCCATGGACTGTAGCCCACCAGGCTCCTCTGCCCATGGAATTTCCCAAGCAAGAATACTGAAATGGGTTGCCATTTCCTTCTTCAAGGGATCTTCCCCACCCAGGGATTGAACCTGGGTCTGCTGCTTTACAGGTGGATTCTTTACCAACTGAGCCACCAGGGCAGCCCTTGGTATTTTTAGGTGTTGACAGATTATTCTCCGGAGTGATTGTACCAATTTATACTCCAGTTTGACTACCTTCTTTCCAAAATATAGTATCATCAGTCTAATTTTAGCCTATTGAAATTGTCTTATTTAGCCTATCAAATCCTATTTTGTATGTCCTTGATGCTGGTGGTACTGAGCTTCTTTATATCTTTATTGACCACTTTTATTTCCCCATTTCTGTTGGATTTTTAAATCTTTTTATTGTTGTTAATCTGAATGAGCTTTTTGTACTGAATAGGTTACCAGTGCTTTTTAAAAATAACATATATTGGAAATACCTTCTCTCAATCTCTGGCTTGTGTTTTCTCTCTGTTAATGGTGTCTTTTGAAGGCTTTCATTTTAAAGTACCATAGTCAAATATGTGAATCTTTGTCTTACACTTTGTGTTTCTTGTCTCTTTAAGAAATTCCCCGCTGTCCCAGAATGATAAGGTGTTATCCTCTTTCCATTTTATTTTTCATTAAAAATTGTGAAGTTTTTGTCTTAAGTCATCTGGAATTAATTTTTTTGTGTGGTATGAAGTAATTATTCCAAATGGGTTACAACTGTTACCAGCACTCCATAGATTGGTAATGCTGCTTTTATGTCAGACTCCAAGACACATATGTACCTCTTTTCTGGACTGTTTATTTCTTTACCATTGGTCCAGTAGCAATTTTAGTGCAACATCTTACTGTTAATTACTCTGTAGTAAGCTGTAATATCAGAAAACTTAAATCTCTAATATTTATTCTTCAATATATTTTTAGCTAATCTTAGCTCTTAATTGACTCTTTCATATGATTCTTAATTTCCATAAAAAGTAGATTAGTGAGAACTGATTCTTTTTAAGTAGTTTTGTTTTGAGGAATTGGCTCATTTCATGTTGAATATATGGAGAAGGCAATGGCACCCCATTCTGGTACTCTTGCCCGGAAAATCCCATGGACGGAGGAGCCTGGTGCACTGCAGTCCATGAGGTCGCAAAGAGTCGGACACGACTGGGCGACTTCACTTTCATTTTTCACTTTGACGCATTGGGGAAGGAAATGGCAGCCCGCTCTAGTGTTCTTGCCTGGAGAATCCCAGGGACGGGGAAGCCTGGTGGGCTGCCGTCTATGGGGTCACACAGAGTCAGTCACGACTAAAGCAACTTAGCAGCAGCATGTTGAATATAAGAGCCTTACAGTAGTTTACTTTCAAGTTTTCCCTCCCATTCTTTGTGCTGTGGTGGTCACACATTTTATTTTTATACATTATAAACTCCACACCATATTGTTACCATTTTTTTCCTTTAGACAGTTAATTATATTTTTAAACAATTTTAAAAGTAGCTTTTAAAATGTGTATTTATTTTCACCTTTTCCAGAGTTCTTCACTTTTTTGGTATAGATTCTTTCTTCCTAAAGAACTTCTTTAACATTTTTATAACACAGTCTGCTGGCAGTGAATTCTCTCCTCTTTTATTTGTCTCATAGAGTCTTTTTCTTTTCCAACTAAGTTCCCTGTTTTTATACTTTTTTTCCTCCAGCTTTATTGAAATATAATTGACATACATTACTCTGTAAGTTAAGGTGTACAGCATGATTTAACTTACATATATCACAAGATGATGACCACAATAAATTTAGTGAACATCCATCGTCTCATATAGATATAAAATTAAAGAAATAGAAAAGAAAAAATTTTCCTTGTGATGATAACTCTTAGAATTTACTCTTATCAGCTTTTATATATAACATACAGCAGTGTTAATTTTTATCTATCATGTTTTATATTATATTCCTAGTACTTATTTATAACTGGAAGCTTGTAATTTTTGACCACCTTCATCCAGTCCTTCCTTCTCCCGCTGCTTTGCCTGTGGTGACAACAAATTTGACCTCTTTTTCTGTGAGTTTGTTTCTTTCTGAAGTATAATTGACCTATAACTATTAGTTCCTATTACATGTCATAGTGATTTAAATATTTCTATGTATTTCAAATGTATTTCAAAATGATCACCAGAATAAGTCTAGTACCATGTCGCCATGAAAATATATTACATAATTATTGGTTATATTCCCCACACTGTACGTTTCAAACCCATGACTCATTCATTTTGCATATGGAAGTTTGACTCTCTTAATCTCCCTCACCTATTGTTTCTGTTTTTTACAACAGCTTATTATCTTTCCAATTAACATTATTTTTAAGGAGAGTTTTTTATGTTGGGATTTTAAGTTTTTTCATAAGGCTTTATACTTCTTTTTTTTTTTTTTTTACTTTTATGATACATTTAAATGTTTACCATATACAACATGATATTCTCATTTTAATTCTTTTTATTTTTGCTGAATGTTCATTGCTGGTATGTAAGAACTCAGTTAATTTTGGTAGGCCGATTTTTTTTTTTGTATCCAGCAATCTTGATGAACTCTATTAGTTGTAGTAGATTTTCTTCAGGATGTCTTATAAATGTATCATCAGTGAACAGTGACATTTTTATTTCTCCACTTCTAATCATTTTATCTTTTATTTTTCCTGTCTTATTGCATTATATATCATTTCCAGTATAGTATTGAATTTAAGCAGTCATGGTGGATATCCTTTTGTTTTTGGCATTCAGGAAACTGTTTCTTATGCTTCATCATCAACTATGATGTAAAATTTGGTTAGCGAGTTATCAGATTAAAGAAATATTCTTCTGTTTATAGTTTGGTAAGACTTTTTGCCTTTAGATTGATATTGAGTCTTTTAAATACATTTTCTCAATCTTTTGAGTTTTGTTTTTCCCTATATTCATTTGTATGTTAATTATATTAATTGGTTTTCTAATGTTGTACCAACAAGGAAAAGCATTTCATTAAAATCAATTTGCTAGAAGTATATTTTTAATGTCATATTTGAATCAGAAAGAACTAAAGTTTATTTTACTGCCAGAGAGATAATACTGAACCTCTTCTCTCTGCTCGCAGATATCCACAGTGAATATATGAGTTGGTTAAATAGAAAATTGAGAAAAAGAGGGAAAAAATGATGATGATGATGTCATTTACAGCTTGCTTCATTAACACTGTTACCTATTTTAAAAAAAAAGTTCCTTTGTGGTATGTAAAATTCTCCCAAACAAGATTAAAGAGCTTTTGGCACTAGTTCAACCTAAAGGTTACATTCAGTTCAGTTCAGTTCAGTCGCTCAGTCGTGTCCGACTCTCCGCGACCCCATGAATCACAGCACGCCAGGCCTCCCTGTCCATCACCAACTCCCGGAGTACACTCAAACTCATGTCCACAGAATCGGTGATGCCATCCAGCCATCTCATTCTCCGTCGTCCCCTTCTCCTCCCGCCCCCAACCTTTCCCAGCATCACAGTCTTTTCCAGTGAGTCAACTCGTCTCATGAGGTGGCCAAAGTATTGGAGTTTCAGCTTCAGCATCAGTCCCTCCAATGAACATCCAGGATTGATCTCCTTTAGAATGGACTGGTTGGATCTCCTTGCAGTATAAGGGACTCTCAAGAGTCTTCTCCAACACCACAGTTCAAAAGCATCGATTCTTCGGCGATCAGCTTTCTTCACAGTCCAACTCTCACATCCATACATGACCACGGGAAAAACCATTGCCTTGACTAGACGGACCTTGGTCGGCAAAGTAATGTCTCTGCTGTTCAATATACTATCAAGGTTGGTCATAACTTTCCTTCCAAGGAGCAAGCGTCTTTTAATTTCATGGCTGCAATCAGCATCCGCAGTGATTTTGGAGCCCAAAAAAACAAAGTCTGACACTCTTTCCACTGTTTTTCCATCTATTTCCCATGAAGTGATGGGACCAGATGCCATGATCTTTGTTTTCTGAATGTTGAGCTTCAAGCCAACCTTTTCACTCTCCTCTTTCACTTTCATCAAGAGGCTTTTGAGTTCCTCTTCACTTTCTGCCATAAGGGTAGTGTCATCTGCATATCTGAGGTTATTGATATTTCTCCCAGCAATCTTGATTCCAGCTTGTGCTTCTTCCAGCCCAGCGTTCCTCATGATGTACTCTGCATATAAGTTAAATAAGCAAGGTGACAATATACAACCTTGACGTACACCTTTTCCTATTTGGAACCAGTCTGTTGTTCCATGACTGGTTCTAACTGTTGCTTCCTGACCTGCATACAGGTTTCTCAAGAGGCAGGTCAGGTGGTCTGGGATTCCCATCTCTTTCAGAATGTTCCACAGTTTATTGTGATCGACACAGTCAAAGGCTTTGGCATAGTCAATGAAGCAGAAATAGATGTTTTTCTGAAACTCTCTTGCTTTCTCCATGATCCAGCGGATGTTGGCAATTTGATCTCTGGTGCCTCTGCCTTTTCTAAAACCTGCTTGAACATCTGGGAGTTCACGGTTTACATACTGCTGAAGCCTGGCTTGGAGAATTTTGAGCATGACTTTACTAGCGTGTGAGATGAGTGCAATTGTGCGGTAGTTTGAGCATTCTTTGGCATTGCCTTTCTTTGGGATTGGAATGAAGACTGACCTCTTCCAGTCCTGTGGGGTTACATTACAGAGCTTTAAAAACAGTTTCATCAGTAAAACTACAATAAGAGAATTCTATCATCTTTTATTTATTTACTTATTTTACCTTTTTTTTGAATGGAAAGGGAAAGCCAACAGAAAAAAATTACTGCTTATGATAGATTGCAGACATATTTAATCATTTAATCTTTGCTTTGCCTTACCTTAGCCAGCTAACTGATTTTCTCTGTTCGTTAGATTATAAATTCAGCCTACGTTCTTACCAACTCACACTGTGGCCTCTCAGAGCACGTGGTCCCTGCCGATGTTTTTCGGTCTGTGACCTCACTTTCTCTGTGCAGCGTGGCATGCTGGGGTGGTGAAATGCTCCGTGTCTAGGTCTCATTCTCCGGGGTCCACGTGCTGGCACAGCCTCTACAACTCTGGGACCTCACAATTTCTGTGCTGTGTTTTCTTCATCTTTAAATGGGAGTATAGTATCTGCCGCATAGCCTTCCTGGGAGGATTGAAGGAGTTAAATGTAAAGTTCTTGCAGAGTGTCTAACATTTAATAAATACCATATCATAATAACTCTATGTATTATCATCATTTTAAAGAAGACTAGGAAAGAGGAGTACATATGTGATGTTTCAGTCCATGGTTCTCTCTGCAAAAGACAGACTTACTTCTCAAAGCCAGTTCACTAAACTTGAATTTGCCATATGATGAAATTGCCAAGTTTACCATACATACTAATCTGACAAATTCTTTATTTTTTATTAGTTTAATTGAGATATAGTTGATTTGCCAAATTATGTTGTTGTTGTTAATGCAGCTTACAGTAATTCATATGGCTTTTAAAGATTACTGTGAGGCCAGATTGGCTGGTTGTCATTTTGTGTTCATAGCAGCTTTTTTAAAGTCTTTTAGATTTGCTAAAACCTGAGGTCATAATGTGAGTCATCTTAGTAACAGTTGTAATATTCAGTTCAGTTCAGTTCAGTTGAGTCGCTCAGTCGTGTCCAACTCTTTGCGACCCCATGAATCACAGCACGCCAGGCCTCCCTGTCCATCACCAACTCCCGGAGTTCACACAAACTCATGTCCATCGAGTCGGTGATGCCATCCAGCCATCTCATTCTCTGTCATCCCCGTCTCCTCCCGCCCCCAATCCCTCCCAGCATCAGAGTCTTTTCCAGTGAGTCAACTCGTTGCATGAGGTGGCCAAAGTATTGGAGTTTCAGCTTTAGCATCAGTCCTTCCAATGAACACCCAGGACTGGTCTCCTTTAGACTGGTTGGATCTCCTTGCAGTCCATGGGACTCGCAAGAGTCTTCTCCGGCACCACAGTTCAAAAGCATCAATTCTTCGGCGATCAGCTTTCTTCACAGTCCAACTCTCACATCCATACATGACCATGGGAAAAACAATAGCCTTGACTAGATGGACCTTTGTTGGCAAAGTAATGTCTCTGCTTTTTAATATACTATCTAGGTTGGTCATAACTTGCCTTCCAAGGAGTAAGCATCTTTTAATTTCATGGCTGCAATCAGCATCTGCAGTGATTTTGGAGCCCAAAAAAATAAAGTCTGACACTGCTTCCACTGTTTTCCCCATCTATTTCCCATGAAGTGATGGGACCAGATGCCACGATCTTTGTTTTCTGAATGTTGAGCTTCAAGCCAACCTTTTCACTCTCCTCTTTCACTTTCATCAAGAGGCTTTTTAGTTCCTCTTCACTTTCTGCCATAAGGGTGGTAGCATCTGCATATCTGAGGTGATTGATATTTCTCCCAGCAGTCTTGATTCCAGCTTGTGCTTCTTCCAGCCCAGCGTTCCTCATGATGTACTCTGCATATAAGTTAAATAAGCAGGGTGACAATATACAGCCTTGACGTACTTCTTTTCCTATTTAGAACCAGTCTGATGTTCCATGTCCAGTTCTAACTGTGGCTTCCTGACCTGCATACAGGTCAGGTGGTCTGGTATTCCCATCTCCTTCAGATCACAATATTCAGAAACATATATTTCAAAACCAGAAACTGTCCCCCACCAAGGGCTGTGTACCTCAATGAAAAGAGTACTAGAAAAATACCATTTGCTTGTTCAAGAGGTCAGTAAGGAAGATTGTCTCTGCAAGGAGCTGGGGCCAGTGCTTTGAGAGTCTTGAATCTGATTTGTCTGCTTCTCTGTAAGTACAAATAGTCAAGCTGAGAAATCAACTTAAAGATTGATCTCAAGATGGTGATACATAGAATTCCCACAGATGTAGCCCCACCAAAGATGGGCTCACCATCCAAAAAATTAAAACAATAGTAATGAAATCCATTATCAATTTGAATCATCAAACCTAACAAGACTCCTAAGAACTTCAGACAATTGTACAATCTGATGGAGAGTCTAAAATTAAAACATTAAATTGACAAAAGACATAAATGAAGTTATCAAACCTGTGAAGAGACCAAGATGTTATTTTTTAAAAAGGAGAACTTCTAGAAATGAAAGTAGTCAGTAAAAGAAAATTTCAGTAGAGGAGTTTAAATATCAAGCATGACACCAGTAGGAAGGAATTAGCAAATTAAGATAGAGCTGAGAAAATTATCCAGAATGGAATATACAGAGCTCAAAAAGCAAAATATAAAAGGATAATTTAGTTACAGAGACAGAGAGTAAAATGAAATATTACAACATACATTTAATAGGCATTTCACTAGCAGAATCTAGGAAGAATGGGGTAGAGGTAGTATTAACAATGATAATGGCTGACAGTGCTTTTTGCAGCTGTGAAAGATGAGTCCTTTTATGTTAGAAGCATAACCCCCACACACACAAAAAAAATACCAATGTACATCTTAATAAAGTACCAAAGCACTATTGGCAAAGAGATTTTAATAGTCACCTATAATGGGTTGGAGAAGGAAATGGCAACCCACTCCAGTGTTCTTGCCTGGAGAATCCCAGGGATGGTGGAGCCTGGTGGGCTTCCGTCTATGGGGTCACACAGAGTCGGACACGACTGAAGTGACTTAGCAGCAGCATAATGGGTTACCAGTTAGACTAGCAGCAGATTTCTCACTAACCCTAAGAGTTGCCAGAAGACAGTTGGATTAATATATTTACTATTTAAAGTAGTTTGCTACCTTATACGGAGAAGGCAATGGCAAGCCACTCCAGTACTCTTGCCTAGAAAATCACATGGAGAGAGGAGCCTGGTGGGCTGCAGTCCATGGGGTCGCTACTAGTCGGACACGACTGAGTGACTTCACTTTCACTTTTCACTTTCACACATTGGAGAAGGAAATGGCAGCCCACTCCAGTGTTCTTGCCTGGAGAATCCTAGGGACGGCGGAGCCTGGTCGGCTGCCGTCTATGGGGTCGCACAGAGTCAGACACAACTGAAGCGACTTAGCAGCAGCAGCAGCAGCTACCTTATAATTCACCACCATCACTATTGAGGAGTAAAGTGAAAATTAAGAAATTTCCATACTTATAATGACTAAGAGTTTACCATTTGAAGGAAGTAGACAAAAGGGTATACTTCAGGAAAAAGGGAATTGGCCCTAAAAGAGAGACATGAGATAAAAGAAGGATTGGTGAACAAAGAAGTTATTTAAAATGATGGTAAATAATCATTAACTGTTAAAAAAAAAAGTATAGAATAATTCACTGACTCTACAATACTATTGTTAGGATATATCTTTCTTTAATTGGCATAGCACTGAGAGAAAAAGCAGAGTTAAATCATGACAAGTTGCTTTAATGATTGTGTTAATCAGTACGTTAATCTGTTACACAAACTTCTCATTCCTTTTAAATTTTTGTTACCCAGTTCAAGTAAAGTGGCAGTTGTCGTCATAAACTTTGCTTCAAATGTGATAGAGAATCCTTTTGTACATATGTTGGTTATGGACCAGAGGAAAGTTTCATCAGTTTTGAAATAGTTTCCATAGTAGAAAAAAGTAAGTAACAACTAAAACTCAAGAAATAATAGTATAAGGATATTACTGAGAAATAACTAGAAGAAATAGCTCTGAAGTAGTTGCTTCTTGAATTTGGTGATTCACTTTTAACTATATATGTAAATTTCATTTTAAAAAACACAAGACTGATTCACTGAAGGAAAAATTGATATAGCTAGAAGAAAGCTGATCGCCGAAGAATTGATGCTTTTGAACTATGGTGCTGGAGAAGACTCTTGAGAGTCCCATGGACTGCAAGGAGATCCAGCCAGTCCATTCTAAAGGAGACCAGTCCTGGGTGTTCATTGGAAGGACTGATGCTAAAGCTGAAACTCCAATACTTTGGCCACTTCATGCGACGAGTTGACTCACTGGAAAAGAGTCTGATGCTGGGAGGGGTTGGGAGTAGGAGGAGACGGGGATGACAGAGAATGAGATGGCTGGATGGCATCACCGACTCGATGGATGTGAGTTTGTGTGAACTCCGGGAGTTGGTGATGGACAGGGAAGCCTGGCGTGCTGCAATTCATGGGGTCGCAAAGAGTCGGACACGACTGAGCGACTAAACTGAACTGAACTGAAATCTAAAAATAGATTTTGAGACAAAGAGCATTATATAATGATAAAACATTCAATAGTATTCATTCCGACTATGTAGCAATGTAGCCACAATATGTAAAAAGCAAAATAGGACAGAATTTCAAAAAGAAATCGACAAGTTCTGCTCTCCTAAGACTCAAAAGTAGGTAAGGATATAGAAGATTTAGGTAAGATAATAAACTCAATCTGCTCTGTATACAGCAGTTAGATTATATATTTCCAGTGTTCATGCACACTGGTTCATTTATAAAAACTCAACTATTCACACTATACTGTTAAAAGCAAGTTTCAATAAATATCAGAAAGTATGTATAAAGTATATTCCCTGCCCACGAGAAAATTAGAAATCAGTTACCAAAAGATAACCATTATCATCTTTATATTTGAAAGTGAAACCAAGCACATGTACACATACAACACACAGTTCTTTGTGGCTCAAAGCAGAAATCGCAACAGAGGTCACACAGTGCTTAGAAATGGATAAATTGAAAGCTCAGTGTGAATTTGAAAACTGCCTCCAGAGCATGTAGCCTGAATGCATAATTTAATGGGCTACACTACACATCCAACTGCAGGAATTTTTACAGATAAAACTTGAACAATAGAACCAAGAGTAGAAATTGAAAAGCAAAGATATATTTATGTTAATGATAATTGACTAGTTGGTTTTGAACTAAAGGAATAAAACATCTTAAGCTGTAAAAGAGCAAAAAATTAAAGAGAAATGAGTGCATTGCTTCTGGCTCAGAAAAATGTTCTTATATAGTAGAAATGGCAGCATTCCCTAAATACATAGATTAAATGTAGCCTCCATTTAGATCCTTGGGAAGACTATTTCAGTACTGAAATCTTCATTCTAACTTGTTTTCAAATATTTCAATATAGTAAAACTACAGCATTGAGTTCAAAAATAGAAAACAAAACCAAAAAAGGATAGTGAACAAAACAGATTTCAGAAATAGATATTACAGGACTTGGAGGTGTTAAAAACTAAAGATGAGTTAAAGGTGGAAGAAGTTACATTTAATGAATTTGGCTATGACATTTAGAAAAATGGAATCGTGTTTTTGTCTCAGTTGTGGATAAGAGATAGATTTAAGACTCTTTATGAAAACAGTATTTTCAGACATCACTTCGGTTTGTCAGCACAGTAGCTGTTCTGCAGAAGTGTGTCAACATCAAAAGGAAGGCAATGAAGAGAAGGGCAGGAAATGGACAGATGTTAAATCTGAGTGATGGGAGTTTATTGTACTAATTTTGCTTACTTGTGTGTTTGAATTTTTCCATAATAAAAGGAAAGGTTTTAAAGGAAAGTAAGAGAATTGGAAATATGTTTACTAACTATAATTGATAAAAAATTTACCCCCAGAATGTCAATAATGCTAAAAAAAAATTAAAATTATAAAACCTTATGTTTGCTAGAATATTCACTTTTGCAATAGTTACTGTTATCTTCCTGGAGGGAAAACTAGCAATAGAAAAATATTTGTAAAATTGTTCATTCACTTTGCTGCTGCTGCTGCTGCTAAGTCGCTTCAGTCGTGTCCGACTCTGTGCGACCCCACGGACGGCAGCCCACCAGGCTCCCCCGTCGCTGGGATTCTCCAGGCAAGCACACTGGAGTGGGTTGCCATTTCCTTCTCCACATTACCTAGTCTCTTTTTTTTTTAATTGATTGGCTGCGCTGGGTATTTATTTATTGGCTGGGCTGTGTCGTCGTTGCTGCACACAGGCTTTCTCTAGTTGCACAAGTCGGGGGCTGCAGAAGTTGTGGCTTGTGGACTTAGTTGCTCATGTGGGATCCTAGTTCCCAGACAAGGGATTGAACCCATGTCTCCTGCATTGGCAGGTGAATTCTTAACCAGTTGGACCACTCGGGGGGTCCTGCCTAGTCTCATGGGATACACAGATGTCTAAAACATTAGTGAATGCCACAGTGAAATAGAATTTCTTCATTAAAATGCTGTAAATTTAGATGTCCCCCCCCAAAAATTTTGGTAGCCTCTTTAGCCCCTTCTGTAACTACAGTAACAATGAATACATGCTATATGTCAGGTTCTGTATCTATTCATTTAGTCCTCACAACTTTAGGAGGGTAGCGTCTGTTACTGCATCTTGTAGATAAGAAACTGTATCTTTGCAAAGTTAAGTAATTTCCCCAAAATCACATGTTAATAATGAGCATGACCAGTTTTTGAGCCTAGGCATTCTTGCTTCAAACTCCCTCTCAAAATTAAAGCATTTATCAAGTAGTTGATTTCCTGTTTCGGATCATTTAATTGCTCCTAGATGGCTGCTGCTAACATTTACTAACTTCTGTTTTGGTAGATTCTAGACAGTTTTGACCATAAATGCTAATGGGACTAAGCAGTGTAACGGATCTTCTGCTGTATGACTGATGACATTGTGAATAGGCACAGCCTTTTTTGGAAAACATTTTGGCAGCATATTTCAAGAGCCATAAAATGCTCATATTTTTTTGACCTAGTTAATGCCACTTCTGGGAATCCTCTGAAGAAACAGTCCAGTATGGAAAAAGCCTTGAGCGCTAAAGTTAACACTACAGCCATCTTTGTGATAGAGCAACCTAAAGCGACCCTAAACGTTCAACAGAAAGAGAAGGATGAAACAAGTGATGGTGTACTTTTCTTAGGCAGCCAGTAAAGATGAAGTGTGCTGTAACAGCAGACAAGGAAAACACTGCTGTCAGCCTTAAGAGCAGCACACGGAGCAGTCGTGCACTGAGATTATAGCTTTTACAAAGATGAGACCAGTCAGGGACTGTAAAAATGCTGGGGAGGAGTGTTTTTCAAAGTTTGTGTCATCTTTTTTTCTAATTATAAAATTAAAATCACATGATTACCTACTGTTTTTGTGCATTACTCTCATAAACCTCACTAGATTATAATCTACTTGGTGATTGTTCACAACTGCATGTTGGGAACAGGCAGAGAGCATCAGTGGAGCAGAGAAACTTCGGGAACCTTGCCATGTGGCTCACTGACTGGTGAGAGTTACTCTTGTCCCAGCAGACTGAGCTGACCGCCACAAAGTGAGCAGTGCAGTTGGGGAAGCAGGAGTGAGATCTCTGGAGTCGGGAGGACTTGCTGTGTGTCTTCGGCTCTCTTCTCAGCCCCTTCAACTGGGTAAAAGGCTCTATTTCCTGACTCCTAAAATTGGAGCTGCTGAAAGTCTGGCACTCTTAGTAGGTGCTCTGGAAATGTCTTGCAATCGGTTATGGCCCTTATAAAGTGGTCCTCGCCTTTCTTTATCCTTGGATGACAGGAGCAGTTAGATGGCTAACTTCCTTTGCCTGAAATCGTCTGAGCAGCAGCTTTGCCATGTCCATTTTCTGTTTTCTGCTGCAGCTTGTTATCGGTGATTTAAAGATGAAGACCAAAAAGATTTTGTCAATTGATGTGGCTGGCTAAATTTTCAGCTTTTAGTTCTATATTTTTTTCTGATTATAAAAGTATGATAAATGCTGGTAGTCAAACGTTGAGAAGATGCAAAAAGCTGAAAGAAGAAAATTACGCTAATCTTTCTACCCAGAAATAACCATTAGATACATTCCAATTCTTTTCTTTTTAGGTTTTGCTGAATATCTGGTTTGTTTTTTTAATAGGAGAACTCTTATTAGAACCTCTGTTATGTCTGGGGCAGGTTTAACAGGTTTCTCTGTGTTCATTTTGAAATAGTTTATCTTGAACAAATACATGATTCCTAGATAAGTATGAAGACCAAGATGGCAATAGGAAACAGATAGAGAAAGGGCGGGGGTGGATAGCTCTGCCTTGACTAGTTGCAAAATATATTCTGTAGTTATAATAGCTCTTAAAGAATGAACGTACAGGTAAAGTATAATTACCCAAATCATGCTTCCTGGATTTCTACTGTTTTTATCATAAGTAACCCTGTACTATTTTAGGCCACAAGTTGTGAATTATACAATGAAAAATACATTTATCTTATATAAAATTGGAATAAAGAAGCTTGCAAGGGACTTGCCTAACAGTCCAGTGGATGGGACTCTGCACTTCCACTGCAAGGGACCTGGGCTTGATCCCTGGTTGGGGAACTAAAATCTGGAAGCCACATAGCGTGGCCAGAAAAGAAGCTTGCAGAATACCCAAAATTTCTTGGCTCTCAGCCTTATCAGTTTTAGAAACTGCAGTTTTAAAAACTCATCAGTTCCTGTACTGTCTTCTGGAGAAAAGTAGGAAATGTATCCAGTGATAGAACCAACAGCGCAACCAGTACCTGTAAAGACCTAGCTGGAACTGTGGTGGCCATGTGGGAGCCAGCACTGATGTTGCATTACCCTGTATGTGTATGGGTACTCAGTCATGTCCAACTCTTTGCAACCCCATGGACTGTAGCTCACCAGGCTCCTCTGTCCATGGGATTCTCCAGGCAAGAGCACCAGAGCAGGTTGCCATTTCCTTCTCCAGGGGATCTTCCTGAACCCAGGGATTGAAACTGCGTCTCCTGCATTGGCAGGTAGATTCTTTACCATTGTGACACCTGGGCAGTCCCGCTTTACCCTGACTTTTACTTAAATCAGAAAGAAAGAATGTGTCTGTCCAGAGATGAAGAATGTTGATCCTTCCATTTTCTGGACTTTGCTGTTCAAGAGAGGCTTCTATAAGATGACTTAAAAAGTGAGAGAAAAGGTCTTTTTTCTCTTCTTTCATTTTTTTCTTCAGAGCAGCAGTCAAATTATAAAAGGTGACACAGAGTCCATCCCATATAAATAATTCTCAGTCTGGTGTATATGTCATCTCCACTCCATTGAGGAAGATGTGAAGAGTGTTTGAAGTCCTTATGTTGGTTTGCCCTGTCACTCTCTTTCGAGTACACCTTGGTGGCTTATGTCCCTTTGACTTCTGAGATCTACTGCCACAAGCAGGAGGCTCCTGACTGGTTGGGAATTGGTGTTTGTCACTCCCATCTGGTATCTGCACGTCACATCGTCCTTTGTCCTGACAAGGCTGAGCTGTTAGGAGCCATTACCCTAATGCTTGTTTGTTTGCCTTCCCCCAGCGTTTCCTCCTAAAGGAAAGTCACCTGGCTTATTTACAGAGGAGAAAACTTAACCTGTAGCGCAGTTTGAGATTCCAGCTTAGAATTTAATTTGACTTTACACAGTGGACACGACTGAGTGACTTTGACTTTATTTCACTTTCATACAGTACTTAGGTATGATGGGATAGTGGGAATTTGAATGTGTCATGTGAGAATGGAGCAGAAAACTACAGCCTGGAAACCATCTATTCGGAATAACCTCAGCCCCTCCAAAACTCTGCTTCCCTGAGATGTAAATTGGTAACCTACAAAGAACTGGATATGATCCGAGGTAGAGAATGCTGATTGTGAGGGGAAGTGGTATCCAGAGCTATGAAAGGGAAGAAATCATATGGAAAGTTAGCTGAATTTACACCCTGTTTTAATGAGAGAAGATGGTCAGCTCTATTTAATTCACTGTATTTTTGAAATTTCTTGTGTAACTGATTATTGACAAATTTTTTTTTTTTCTTTTCAGTATTGCCTATCAGGGCACCCAACCTTACCGTGCAATGTGCTTAAATTCAAGTCAACCACCATTATGTTGGACTGTGGACTGGACATGACTTCCACCCTCAACTTCCTTCCTTTGCCACTTGTTCAAAGGTATGTACTGATGCATCCGAAATAGATTGAGCTTTAGTTGGCTGAAAAATGGTCCCCAATAGCATCAAGATGGCAGTGCCCTGTGTGTTGTCCAGAGTTTACTTTGTTCCCTCAAAAACGTTCTTAAAATAATATTCTTTGGCTGGGTTGATGGAAAGTGTTATATTGATTTATTGATTGACTTCTTTATTACAACTTCTTCTGAGCTTCTGTAAAATGTTCCTGCAACTGCTCAGTGCAAGTGAGGTCATGTATATTTCATCTTTCTTGCTAATTCATGTAGGAGCTGATAAATGGTCAACTGATGAGCCCCAAGAATTGAATTTTAGAATCATTTGCAAGGACTTGACATCATAAAGCCTGACATTTCTTTTTGGTAGGTATCTATGTATTAGATATCTACTAGTATCTGATATTGGAGAAGGCAATGGCACCCCACTCCAGTACTCTTGCCTGGAAAATCCCATGGATGGAGGAGCCTGGTAGGCTGTAGTCCATGGGGTCGTGAAGAGTCGGACACAACTGAACGACTTCACTTTCACTTTTCACTTTCATGCAATTGGAGAAGGAAATGGCAACCCACTCCAGTATTCTTGCCTGGAGAATCCCGGGGACGGAGGAGACTGGTGGACTGCCATCTGTGGGGTCGCACAGAGTCAGACACGACTGAAGTGACTTAGCAGCAGCAGCAGTATCTGATACTGATCATCTGTAGATATCACGGAATCATATATGAGGCTAGAGTCCTTGTCTTAAAGCAGACAGATTACCCCAAGCCTACAGGCAGCACTATTCACTCTTACTAAGACCTTGTCTAAGAGATCAGTTTTCCAACTTGCTACTATTTAGAAGCAGCAATTTATAAAAGAAGCAGATCCTTTTAGAAGCAGATATACTCCCAGTAGCAAAAAGTGATACCGCATGAAGGAAGGGAAACAGAAAAGCTATCTCAAGCAGATTTAAGAACTTAAAAGCTTAACAAGCTAGGTAAACCGTCTCATGTGTTCTCATTCACTGCTGAAGACTTCACTGTGTTCGGTGATTATTCATAATGATAACCCCATGAACCTTCTAGAAAAGGTATAATTAAAAATAAAGGATTGACATTTTTCTGAGATAAGGCATACAGTGGTGACTCAGTGGTAAAGAATTCACCTGCCAATGCAGGAGATGCAGGTTTGATCCCTGGGTCGGGAAGATCCCCTGGAGTAGGAAATAGCAACCCACTCCAGTATTCTTGCCTGGGAAATCCCATGGACAGAGGAACATGGCAGACCACAATCCATGAGGTTACAAAGAGTCAGACATGACTGAGAGACTAAACAACAACAAAGGCATAAAGTAAGGTGATGGGGACAAGGTCAAAGATAATTCCAGATTACATTTTATGTGTAACTGATAAAATTCAGTTATAATCACTCCCAGCACTTAGAAATACATTTACCATCCACTGATATTATCCAGAAGAGAAAAGAAATGTATTCAGAGTTGATTCAGGAACTGTAGGTGTCACGTATATTTCTTGACAAAAATGAAGAACAAGTTTTTCCTTATTAAAATAGCCTAACATCATTGTCTGTTTCCTTCCAATGATTAAAATGTTCATTCCCTTGATGTTAAAAATCTGCAGTGTCCTGGACCACAGGATACAGACAAGAACGGGACAGCTCTTCTTTCCTCACAGAATTTGTAGTCTGTCAGAAGAAAAAGAATGACACTGCTGAAGATTTAGTTATACTTGTGTTACAAAACAACTCTCTATGTATTTGTGATAAATACTAAAGAAAACACAAGTATACTTGTGTTACAAAACAACTCTCTATGTATTTGTGATAAATACTAAAGAAAACACAAGTATACCTGTGTTACAAAACAACTCTCTATGTATTTGTGATAAATACTAAAGAAAACACAAGTATAACTAAATCTTCAGCAGTGTCATTCTTTTTCTCCTGACAGACTACAAATTCCGTGAGGAAAGAAGAGCTGTCCCGTTCTTGTCTGTGTCCTGTGGTCCAGGACACTGCAGATTTTTAACATCAAGGGAATGAACATTTTAATCATTGGAAGGAAACAGACAATGATGTTAGGCTATTTTAATAAGGAAAAACTTGTTCTTCATTTTTGTCAAGAAATATACGTGACACCTACAGTTCCTGAATCAACTCTGAATACATTTCTTTTCTCTTCTGGATAATATCAGTGGATGGTAAATGTATTTCTAAGTGCTGGGAGTGATTATAACTGAATTTTATCAGTTACACATAAAATGTAATCTGGAATTATCTTTGACCTTGTCCCATCACCTTACTTTATGCCTTTGTTGTTGTTTAGTCTCTCAGTCATGTCTGACTCTTTGTAACCTCATGGATTGTGGTCTGCCATGTTCCTCTGTCCATGGGATTTCCCAGGCAAGAATACTGGAGTGGGTTGCTATTTCCTACTCCAGGGGATCTTCCCGACCCAGGGATCAAACCTGCATCTCCTGCATTGGCAGGTGGATTCTTTACCACTGGGTCACCACTGTATGCCGTATCTCAGAAAAATGTCAATCCTTTATTTTTAATTATACCTTTTCTAGAGACTCGGGGTCCTGATGCTGAGCGTTCCCAAAAGGGGCCCCACATGCTCTGTAGGGTCATGAATCATCTAGGTATTCAAACCTGGGTAGTATAGACAGGCCTCGCTACATGTTTTCGTTCCCATCTTTAACCAGTTCTGTGTTCTCAAGTAGATAGAAAATCTGCATCTACCCTCTCATCTTGTCATTGTTTTCCTCTCAGAGGGACATTATACTAATGGGATGATTAGCAGCCCATGGCAGTTCCTCACAAAAAGTGTCTTCATTTGCTCAAAATCTTGGCGATCTACTTGGCTGAAATATTAATAGTATCCCCAGTCCCTCCCTGCCTCTTTGTCCTGCTTTGTTTGTCTTCAGAGCACTTCTCATATCATTCAGACATATTTGGTTTACATATTGCCTTTCTTCTCTACTGAAAGATAAGTTTTATAAGGGCAGAGATTTTGTTTGCTCTCCGTTGTATCCCCAGTGCCTAAAATAGTTCCTGGTATGCAGTAGCTGCTCAGTAAATATTTGTGATAATGAATGAATCACTTTATCTTCTCTGGTTTCCAACCCTTCTCGCCTCTGAGTCATTTCATTTTTATAATCTTTCCTTTATCTTAAATCTTTCCATCTTGACTTTTTCCTTCCCATTTAATTATGCTCAATCACTTCTAAGTTAAAATTTTTTAAAAATATCTTTCAAACCTTCTCTCAGTTCCACTGTCCCCTTCAGCATTCCTGCTTCTCTCCCATCTGCTTTGCCCACACAACCCACCAGGACGTCTCTCAGTAAAATCACAGATGACTTCCACGTCATTAGCTATGATCCTTAGTTGTCACCCCCATTCTCCTCGGCCATTTAGCATCACTGTCCTCCATGATCATGCCATCCTGGCTTTCTTTACTTCTTTGACTCTTCCTCTCCTAAATCCCTTGGAGATTCAGTTTCCTCCATCTAGCCATCACACATCAGAATTCTAAAGTACTCACTGCTTAGCCACAGAGACTCCACTAAGGGAATTTAGTAAATGCTCAGGGCCTCGATAACCATCCAGTCACTTACAAATGTATATTTTTCAGTTAATAATGCTCTTCTGAGTTCCACATTCATCAGTCCAAAATGCCCACTCGGCTTCTGTCTTTGGATGTACCTTTGAAAGCACTTCAGAACTCAACATGTCCCAAACTGAGATCGTGATTAGACTTGGTCCAGAAGACGAGAACCAACCCTCCCAGACCTGGTCCTGCCCGTTGCTGCCCTAAGGAAAGTGCATCCTGATGGGAAGGCCAGAGAACTGGGAGTTCACCTAGATGCCCCCTTTCTCCCTTCCTGCATCCAGTCTTTCTTTTGTTGTTGCTGTTGTTGTGTAGTCACTAAGTAATGTCTGACTCTTTTGTGACCCCATGAACTCTTTTGGGCAGGCTCCTCTGACCATGGGGTTTCCCAGACAAGAATACTGAAATGGGGATGCCATTTCCTCCTCCAGGGGATTTTCCTGACCCAGGGATTGAACCCAAGTCTCCTGCATTGGCAGGTGGGTTCTTTACTACTGAGCCACCAGAGAAGCCAAATCTTTCATTGAGCCTTGTCATTTTTTACCTCCTAGACAGTGCTAGAATCCCATCACTTCTCATAAGTGCTGCTGTGGTGGTCATCATCCTGTTTTACATGCATTACTGCTGAAGCCTTCTAACCAGTTTCTTCAATTCCATTCTTGCCCCTCTCTGAATCCAGAGTCTTCTTTTTATGTAATGTTTTATTTTTGGAGTTCAGATTTATGGAAAAGTTGTGAGAATAATACAAACAATTCCCAATTATTGTTACCAGTTCGTGACATTTTATCACATTCACTTTATCACTTCCTCTTAATACATACACATATAGTTCTTTCTGAGCCATTTGAAGGATACAGACATGATGCTCCTTTGCCCCTTAAATACTCAAGTTCCTATTTTGTAAGAGGACATTCTCTTATATAATTGCAGTATAATAATCAAAATCCATAAACTTATATTGATATCATCCTAGTATCTGAGCTATATTGGGCTTCCCAGAAGGCACTACTTGTAAAAAAAACCTGCCTGCTAATGCAGCAGGCGTAAGAAACACAGTTCACCTCTTACACTGTTGGTGGGAATGCAAACTAGTACAGTCACTATGGAGAACAGTGTGGAGATTCCTTAAAAAGCTGGAAATAGAACTGCCATACGACCCAGCAATCCCACTGCTGGGCATACACACTGAGGAAACCGGAATTGAAAGAGACACGTGTATCCCAATGTTCACTGCAGCACTGTTTACAATAGCCAGGACATGGAAGCAACCTAGATGTCCATCAGCAGACGAATGGATAAGATAGATATATATACACAATGGAGTATTACTCAGCTATTAAAAAGAATGCATTTGAATCAGTTCTAATGAGGTGGATGAAACTGGAGCCTATTATACAGAGTGAAGTAAGTCAGAAAAAAAAACACCAATACAGTATATTAACGCATATATATAGAATTTAGAAAGATGGTAACGATGACCCTATATGCAAGACAGCAAAAGAGACACAGATGTAAAGAACAACAGACTTTTGGACTCTGTGGGAGAAGGTGAGGGTGGGATGATCTGAGAGAATAGCATTGAAACATGTATATTACCATATGTGAAAAAGATCGCCAGTCCAGGTTCGATGCATGAGACAGGGTGTTCAGGACTGGTGCACAGGGATGACCCTGAGGGATGGGATTGGGAAGGAGGTGTGAGGGAGGGTCAGGATGGGGAACACATGTCCACCCATGGCTGATTCATGTCAGTGTATGGCAAAAACCACCACAGTATTGTAAAGTAATTAGCCTCCAATTAAAATAAATTTAAAAAAATAAAATATTAGAAAGGGAAAAAAAAAGAAATGCAGTTCAGTCTCTGGGTCAGGAAGATCCCCTGGAGAAGGGCATGGCAACCCACTCCAGTTTTCTTGCCTGGGAAATCCAGTGGACAGAAGAGCCTGGCGGTCTACCATCCATGGGGTCACAAAGAGTCAGACATGGCAGAAGCAACTTAGCACCTTATTTATATTTCCTAAGCTATACGAACTCACATTTCTCTGTAATGCCTTTTATAGCAAAAAAGAAAAGTAACTTACTGGTCCAGGGTTCAATCCAGATGACACATTGCATTCAATCATGTCTTTAATCTCCTTCAATCTGGAAGAGTTTCACAGCTCTATGTCTCTGATGACCTTGCCATTTTTAGGAATACAGGCCAATTATTTTATGTAACATCTTTCAATTTGGGTTTGTCTCATGATTCTTCACGATGAGGTTGGGGTTACTGTTTTTGCTAGGATTACCACACAAATGGTGGCACATGTTATCAGAAGGCACTTGATGTCAGTTTTCTCCTGAATCACCTTTTATTAATAGAAAGACTGATCTAATCTCGTCTCTCATCTGTTTCAGATCTTTCAGTGGATTTTTCATTGCTTTTAGAAGTAACAAGTTCCTCTTGGTACATTTGATACCCTTCTAGTCTCCTGCTCTTTGTATTCCTTCAGTTTCAAAGACTTCTCTCCTGCCTGGGAGCAGTCTACACAGATTGTTCTTCAGCCAAGAAGCCTCTCCACCCTTCCCCCATCCCACCTTTGCCTTCAGTTCAGTTCAGTCGCTCAGTCATGTCTGACTCTTTGCGACCCCATGAATCACAGCACGCCAGGCCTCCCTGTCCATCACCAACTCCCGGAGTTCACTCAAACTCATGTCCATTGAGTCGGTGATGCCATCCAGCCATCCCATTCTCTGTCGTCCCCGTCTCCTCCTACCCCCAATCCTTCCCAGCATGAGTCTTTTCCAGTGAGTCAACTGTTGACATGAGGTGGCCAAAGTATTGGAGCTTCAGCTTTAGCATCAGTCCTTCCAATGAACACCCAGGATCGATCTCCTTTAGAATGGACTGGTTGGATCTCCTTGCAGTCCAAGGGACTCTCAAGAGTCTTCTCCAGCACCACAGTTCAAAAGCATCAATTCTTCGACAATCAGCTTGCCTTAGCCTACCTACTAAGCAGGAACTCCTCTCTCAAATCATTTCTGATACCCCTTTCTACATGGGAAGGACAGAGAGATGGCGTTTTCATTGGTTGAGGGGGAGGGTAGTGTGTATGGGACTCTCCATGAAATTTCATTTGAATAACCTTTTTTAAGACGTCCATACTGAAGGCTGGTGAGAGTGATTGGGCTTTGTAGCTATCTTCTTGCTCTGTTCCCTCCAAACCCTACCCCTTGATCCCACTACAGATGGCTCAGTGATGAAGAACCCTCCTGCCAGCACAGGAGATGCAGGTTCAATCCCTGGGTTGGGAGGATCCCCTGGAGGAGGAAATGGCAACCCATTCCAGTATTCTTGCCTGGGAAATCCTATGAACAGAGGAGCCTGGTGGGCTACAGTCCATGGGATCACAAAAGAATCAGACACAATGAGGGACAAATCACCACACACACACACACTCTTTCCCCTTGACTTCCCAATATCCAGTTCTCAGCTCGATCAGCAGAGACTCGGGGTCCTGATGCTGCCTAGATCGCTCTCGTGTTAGGAGACTGTGGTGCTTTGTGTGGTGCTGCCTCATCATTAGTAACAGCTTGTTCTCTGTGTCTGTGATGACTTGATCAGTTTTCCCTACCCTGTCAGGATGACAGGCACATTTTGCTCGTGATCAGTATCACCAGCCTCTGAGTGCTTGACACATAAGTAAAGACTCATGAATGAACAAGTGAAGATGAATACCTCATTCCCCCTTCAACACTTCACTAAATGATGAGGCCGTTCCTTATCCCTCTTTCTGGAAATTCACCCTCTATCTTCACCTCATGTTCCTGTTCTGTGTTCCTGCTCTCACACCTCTGCGCGCGGTCACAAGTGCCCTTCCTGTATGAACCATAATACTTCTGCTCTCCCTGTCACAGCGTTTATTTTATTCTATTGTAATTGCTGTTTACTGTATCCCTGTACTGCAGTGCAAGTTTCTCAAACTCAAGGATTATTTATTGTCATATCCCTCTACTTTGCCTATTTTAATCAAGAGTAAGCTTTTATAAATATATTTTGAATGAATGAATGTAGTCATGCCTCTCTCACTATTTCCTGATTATAAAAGTAATGCATTTCAAAGTCGGAAAATGGGAAAATGAAACATATAAAGAGAAAATGAATTGCATACCATGTTCATTCTGCCTTTCACTATTTTTCTAGACAGTAGGTTATTTTTAAAGACCTTAGGTTGTTTATTTAGTTACGTATACTTTACCTATCTTAAAAACTACTAAAAAAAATTTTTGTGTACATATTTTTTTGACTGTAACATTTTTTAATGGCACCCTTTCTTTTCCGTAGAAATTATTGTTAAATAGTGGGGACAAAGGTGTGTTCATCTGTAATCAGAATTTTTCTAATATCATTACCTCCCATATTTCTTTAATGTAGATTTCTGTGAAGAGACTTGTTTCCTTGTTCAAAAAATTTACACCGTGAAATTTTGTAATCAGTAAGAACAAAGTAGCACATTTCTTCCTCGTTGGTAGCTTAACATTTACTGGCTCTTCATAGTTTAGTCATTAACTTAATTGGACCTGAAAACAAAATATTTGCATCTCTATAGTCAGCATCCATTTGCCTCCTGGGGCTGCATTTCTGTGGCCCTTTATCTTTGGCACTATTGTTACCACGTGGTCAAGCTCTTCTTTGACTCCAGATATTTCGTAGAAGTCTTTGATGTTATAAACAATGTTTAGCAACAGTAATACCTGAAACTTTTACTTTTTAAAAAATTATTTTTTAATAAGCAGTAAACAGGTTTTCCTGGTGGCTCATACGGTAAAAAAAATCTGCCTGCAGTGCAGCAGACACAGGTTTGATGCCTGGGTGAGGAAGATCCCCTGGAGAAGGAAATGGCAACCCACTCCAATATTCTTGCCTGGGAAATCCCATGGACAGAGGAGCCTGATGGGCTACGGTCCAGGGGATCTCAGAGTCAGATGCGACTGAGCACAGCACAGCACACCATTTCTAATCACTTGTTGAGGACAAAACTAATTGAATCAATCATCTGTAATTTGAAGGCTGAGTTGTTTGTGTCTAGTAGGGCAATGGTACTCCAGTACTCTTGCCTAGAAAATCCTGTGGATGGAGGAACCTGGTAGGCTGCAGTCCATGGGATCGCTATGAGTCAGACATGACTGAGCGACTTCACTTTCACTTTTCACTTTCACACATTGGAGAAGGAAATGGCATCCCACTCCAGTGTTCTTGCCTGGAGAATCCCAGGGACAGGGGAGCCTGGTGGGCTGCCGTCTTTGGGGTCACATAGAGTCGGACACGACTGAAGTGACTTAGCAGCAGCAGCAGTAGGGAACAAACAGGATACAGGTCCTCTGATCAAGTTCTCTTTGTAAAGGGAAGTGGACATTTATAACCTTCTTGTAAAGCGTCCACGTGCATGAAGTGAGAACAGTGTTGAGACTTTTCCTATCATTACACTTTCTTTTATTAAGATGCTTGGTTTTTTAATCTGATCTGATAGTAAATATTTTTAAGAAGTCTCTCAGTGAAGTTACATATGTGACTGTGAAATGGGAATTCAACATCTAATGATAATAGAGTATTCTTCTGGAAAAAACTCCAAGCATTTTTTTTAAAAAAAAGTGTTTCAGATATAATTTATGCCAGCCAAATTTGATTCCCCTAGTAGTAATTTTCATTCTCAAGAATGAAATTCAGAATTCTCACTTTTTGACTAATAAAGGCAAACTGTAAACAGAGAATCTAGGCAAAGGGTATGTGGGACTTCATTGTACTTATGCTCTTAACAGCTTTTCTGTGAACTAGGAATTATGTCAAATTCTCACCTTTTTTGCTAAAATCAGATACATATATATATATTATTCAGGTTTTTTATCTTTCCTGGAAGATTGACAGATATTTCACATTATTTGTTTCAATTTGACTTTTGTACCTAGCACCTAATTACAAAGTCAGAATTTGATAAAAATTAGTTTAGCAAGAAGATAAAGTACTATACATTAATTTGGTTTCGGGTTATAGAGTCTTTTAGTCCCACACCCATACTTTGCCCTTTATTTTTAAATTTAATTTTGTGTTGAAGTGCTAAAATCCTTTTGCAATCTACCTTGTACTTCTGATGTGTTTTCTGCACATATCATCTTGGTCATTAAGTTTTTCTTTTATTTTCTCCCGAGGTGTTTGCATTTTCAGCCTCCAGTGTAATTCTGGTCAGCTCATAGCACTCAGTTAAATTCTGAGCTTGCCAAAGTGAATGATTTCTGGTTCAGATTTTTTTGATATAACATATATGTGAAATTATATGTGAAATTAACCTTACCTTCTAGAAATTACTCACTGAAATATGGTGTCACTTTATAACACTGGGAAAAGTAGCTTCATTTGCCAAAATTGGAAGCTCAAGGCACAGGTAACATCAAGGCACAGGTAACAAGTGACTGATTCATTTAAGCAATGAATACAGAGGTGACTTTGAGCCAAATTCCGATTTTTATTTGTGGTAACTTCTGGTTGGTAGGCAGCTAATTGTTCTTGACAGACACCTGACCGCTCTGAGCCTGTTTTGACCTCCGCAACAGGAGAGTCCCATTCGGCCTTCCCCTCAGGCCTGTTGTCAAACGCAAGCAAGGTGAGGTCAGGGCCACTGATTGGAAAACTATACAACGCTGTCTTGTCTCACCTTTCTTTTTTCTCTTTATTATCCTGCATAGCATTCTTTTAATTTTCCCAATTGAGGGCAGAACTCTGACTTTTCTTAATGTTCCATTGCCACGTAATTCTTAAGCTTGATACCACTTGGTTACTTTTCATCTTTCTGATTATTATTTTCGGTGAGCCTTGCTGCCACTCCTTTCAAACTGTTTTTCATTTTGTGGAGCCAGTACAGTCACCGTGAAATCACTGAGGATTAAAATCTATTTAGGATAATTTAATCTTTTGTTTTGCAGTCCCAGACTGTCCAGTCTTCCTGGCTGGTCCCTAAAGGATGGAAACGCTTTCTTGGACAAGGTAATGATAAGCTGAAGTGTATCTACACCCACTGGAAAGCCTTCTTGTCATTCTGGAGCCAACCAACAGTAATGTGACTAACGAACTCATTTCTTCCCGTTTGTCTTCTCCCTAAAAACTCCTGTGAGCCATGTAGAGTCTTTAGTACTTGGTAATTACTGTTTTTAAGAGCTTTTTAAGAAGTCTCGGTGTTCAGACACAGATCCAGTTTTCACATGTGTAAAATCTAGGGACTTCAGTTCCAAATACATTTTATCACCCCAAAAAGAAAACTATTATTTCTAGAATTGTGATGAGTGTTTCAGTGGCATTGCTTGTTAGAGAATTTCATCCATATCTTTTCGTTTTGAGGCTGTACTGACTCTTCCTATAAGGAGTGAACTTTTTTTAAAAAATAACTTTAAAGCCCACCAAACACTGTTGAGTTTTAAACCACTCTTCTAGAGGCCAGGTCACATAGGGTGTTGTCAAAACTTTGGGTCGTCTTCTTTGGGTAATGAAGGGCTACAGAGGGTTGCTGCAGGCAGGGTATTCCTCTGCTCAGACCACTTTGGCTGCATTGTGGAGAATAGACTGAGGTCCCAAGTGTTTCACTTCTAGGCCGTGTGCTCTGGGGGCGTGAGAGGGAAACACGTGTTCAGGTAAATGTGAACAAAGGGCCTTCCCCACTATGATCTATGATCGTGTAGCCTGGCACGGACACTCTTATAATATGTGAAAAAAGAACATGGGTCTATTAACAGGAATCTAGGAATGTAGAGTTCTGTTAATGACTTTAATCACTAACTAGGCCTAAACTGAATGACTCAAATTACTTTTTATTTTTCTCAAGGCTGTTAAATTTTTGCCATTAGATTGTCTTCAAGGTATGTCCTTCCTCAGATCAATTTTTAGGCATTTAAGTTCCATATAAGAGATCAGAGATACAAAACAAAAGTTAAAACTTAATCTAGCCAAATTTTCTTCTGAAAAAAGTCAGAAATAAAGGAAGATTAGACACTGTAAAGCTTATCCACGCCATTCTTAGACCTCAATGTCATTCTTCCTCTCCCCAGTTTCGTAATTAAAAGACTGAATGTGAGGATCCTTAAAATGGTTATCTGAATAAGGCGTTTCCTTCTCCTAATAGATATTGTTAAATAAAGAGGAGCTCTTCTTCCAGAATTCCTGTACCTGCCCACTCACCCCAGCTTCGAGTGCAAGCCAGATGTGTGACTTGAAATCAGATTTCCCTCATAGCCTAACTGTAAAATTGGGTGACATTCAAGAACCTGTGCACCTGATGAAATTTCAGCCTGTCTCCTACTGGCTGTAAATCATTGTTCCCAGAGAAAGGCTCAGAAGCATCCCATTACCCATGCATTGTGAGCAAGATGACTTGCGTGTGTCTGTGGGAGCATTTCATTAGGAGGGAGTGGCGAATAAAATACAGTGACAGTGTAAGTGCTCAGAATGGCAAATACGCTGCTCCAGGCCAGTAAAGATGAGCACCTCAGAGGAGGATCTGTCGGGCGAGGTAGACAGACCCTGCTCCCTGATACGTGGCAGGGCATGGGGAATGTGGGGAAAAAGATTACACAACCCATGAAAGGCCAGGCAGTGCTTTGAAATTTCCCATGATTTGTCTTTAATCATTTTTGATCTCATCTCAAGGGAGTTGGGTATCTTCCTCCATTAACCCTAATTGCTCATTTGTTTTTCACTGACAGGTATATTGTAATTACAAATGGTTTCAGTCTCTTTTTGGCTCAGCATTTCACTGGTTAAATGGTAGTCATATAAGGAGAGGAACCAGAGTTTACAGCGGAAGGCAAGAGTAGGAAATGTTCTCTAAGCTTCTGCTAGGAGACTTGTAAAATTCAAAAGGAAGAGAGCAGACAGTTAATGCCATATTTTCAGGTAAAGATTGAGAGTAAAATCATTCCAACTCCAACGTATAAGTAGAGGTGTGTGAATATACAGAAATTTATGTTCAGTGACTAATGAAAACACAGTGGAACACAATTCCAATTGTACAGTGGAACACAATTCCAATTGTATTTTTCCCTTTCTGGGAAAAATAGTCAACCAGATTTCTATCTTGTACTAGTTTCTTTATAGTGTCATAGACCACTTTAACTTTGGAGCAAAAACTCCTGTGTAGATCTCAGTACAGTGTCATCACGAGAAAACAGCACCTCTGGTGTCCCCCTGGGGGCCCACTCCAGTCTCTTCAGTGTCCTCTGTCATAATTCCAGCTGCTGGTATTCGTATGGCTTTGCCTGATGGTTTTTTCCTGAAGCTGCCCTAGATGCAGCAATTGCTGTGTAAATGTCCCAGGCCCCTTGCCTCTGGGTAGAATCACTCCTGGGTGTGTGTCTGATACCATCTCTTAGTCTCCCTGTTGCCCACGGTGGTGCGTGGCTGCGTGACACATCTATTGTCGGCCAGCGTCTTTGCCCTTTATCGCTTGCCCTTCTTCCTGCTAGTTTTTTGTGTTTTTTTTTTAGCACCTCTCTTATAAGCTTTTACACACCCTTTTCTCAAGGTCTGTTTGTGAAAGAATTTGAAGACAGGCCTGTTAAATACTGTAGGTCATGGGCAGTGTGGGGAGTTGCAGTATATAAATATAACGTTTTCTTTTGAATGGTGTTGGGGGGTGATTTAATCCCTATCCTGTATTCTTCATCTCCTTCCTTATTTGCCCCTCAAACCTTGGTAGGAGGAGAAGGGGGTTCCAGTTCATTTATCTGCACTCTGGACTCCCAATCTAATTGCAGAACAGAGTCACTGGACATGCTTGTCATGGATACAGGTTCCATGTCTGATCCCTTAGATCTTAGGTAAGACCCAGGAGTCTACTTCCATCACTGTTCCAGATCATTCTGATATTGCTGGTGTAGTCCATATAACTATTATTTGGAAAGCTCTGGGTCAAAGTTGTGGAAGCAGCATGTGTCCACACATGGCTTCCTTGAAGAAGTATCAAGAAATGTGCATGCACGCCCTGATTTTTTCAATATTGAATAAAATGTTCAGCTGCCCTGAGCTTAAATAAGAACCAGTTGACCTAGATAACCTTCCCACTTTCCTCCAACTCCAGCCTTCTGCAGTACTTCATAGAGTTTGGTTTGGAGATGGAATTTCTTTGGCATTGTGTTTATTGATCATCTCTTCCTGGAATTTATTTTCTTTTCATGTCTTTTAGGAGCTAAAGGAGTGCTCAGGTCATGTATTTGTGGATTCTGTACCCGAATTCTGCCTACCAGAGGTAAGATTGAAGTGAATCTTATTGTAGGAACAAAGCATTTCTGATCATCTCTCAAAGTGAAGACAAGAAATAATTTTAAGGGGCTGAACATTTTATTTTCAAATCAAAATGAATCTTATCCTAGGCACTTTGTTATACAACTAAAATTCGATCATTTATGAGCTTTTTGTATTGTCCATAAATCACTGAAGTCATTCTCTTCCTAGCTCTTTTTATAATCCCCAGTGACAGTCACATTGGGGCATAGTGTTGAGCAAGGTAAAGAATAGCTTAAGTTTTTCAGTTTTGTAATTACAGTCATCCCTTAGTATCTGAGGGGATGGGTTCTAGGAGCCCCCATGAGTACCAAAATCCACAGATGCTCAAGCACGCGATATGATGGAGTACAATGAATAGAGTCCGCCCTCCGAATCTACAGATTTCACGTCCAGGATTGCAGAGGGCCCATTGGATAATTCCTCTGTCTTAGGTTAGCCAGACTTTTTCTAGTCTTGGGTAATTGGGAATTGCTTTTATTCTACTAGTATAGTAAACTGGAAAACTTCTTGCTAACTTAATAACACATGAAATATTGCTTGAAATTCACAGATATCTGTGAGTCACGGATATCTGTTGCTTACATATTATCATCACAATGAGACTTGTTGTAAGTGTCTGAGTCCAGTTCCATTGTTTTAAAGGAAACAAAGATCAGTTTGCATTAGTCTTAAAGGAAACATCTCAACTGACAGGCCTAATCCCCAGAGTGGCCTGGGTGGAGTTCTCAGCACACAGGAGAACTGTGGGGAGGCCAGTGGCCTGTCCAGGTTCCTGGGGAAATCACTGAGAAGCTGCCATTCTGCTCTTTCCATGTGCCTGGGGGGTGTCAGTGCCTGTCAGACAGACTGTCACAGTTCAGCACCAGAGAGAAAAGAAATTGGGTGTGCTGTGTCTCTTAGTGTTGTCCTTTCTTCCTATCGCTCTTTCCATTTCTACAGCTCTGTTGATAGCCTTTAGATAAACTTTCTCTCTCTCTGAAGTATGTGAGGTGACCTTTTAGGACAGCAGAGCAAAAGAGAGTGAAGAAAAATAGAGAAGGACGTGGCCACTGAAGTTGGCAGATAAGGGAGAGAGTTCGTGGTGAAGTAATAGGAGCAAGGGTGAAGGAGACAGCAAAATCCTGAGCTCTCCCTAACTGCTGATAAAATTTTGTCGTCTTTATTTGTCATTTAGGAGCTGGTGGGCTAGTCCCCCCCACATCTGTTCAAAGATTCCTATTCCCAGGTGCTTTTATTTTTCAGTTTACTGCCTGTATCATTGACCACTACAGCCTTCAGCTTGTGACCAACAGCAGAGGATCCCTGGCTTGGGGTTCTGGGGTCTTTCTGACTTGCTTCATAGACTCCTACTAAACTTTGAAATTAGGCAGTCACCATTCCACAGTTTACTTTTGCCAAGCTAAAAGCAGCAGTATTATATATCGGATTCTAGAGCCATAGGGTTTTTTTTTTTTTTTTTACAACTTGCATAAGAATTTGTAGTTTATGATATATTAGGGAAAGTTGCTTAGTTGTGTCCAACTCTTTGTGACCCAATGGGCTATACAGTACATGGAATTCTCTGGGCCAGAATACTGGAGTGGGTAGCCTTTTCCTTCTCCAGGAGATCTTCCTAACCCAGGGATTGAACCCAGATCTCCCACATTGCAGACAGATTCTTTACCAGCTAAGCCATTAGGGAAGCCCAAGAATACTAGAGTAGGTAGCTTATCCCTTCTCTATCAAATCTTCCCAACCCAGGAATCTAACTGGGGTCTCCTGCATTGCAGGCAGATTCTTTACCATCTGAGCTACCAGGGTAGCCCATGACAAATTAGTAGTACTTACTGTTTTAAGGGAAACCAGGGCATTGTACAATCAGGAGAAAATAGGAGTCTTGGAATCAGGAGAGAGGGACTTACTACACAGTCCAGCCTTGGCTGACTTCTGGCTGAGCCATACAGAACTAAAATTCTAGTCTTCATGGAATTTACAATCTAGTGCAGCTACTTTAAACATCTTTGTATTCCCCCAAAGTCTGTACCACAGACTGTGCGTAAAGTCTAGGATGGTATAGTAAGCAACCAATAAATTATGATTGTTTTGATCCAATTCATGGTCTGTAGAACCCAAGTGTCTTTATTGGGCTTCCCAGGTGGCACAGTGGTAAAGAATCTGCCTGCCAGTGCAAGAGACGCAAGAGACATGCATTCGATCCCTGGATCAGGAAGATCCCCTGGAGGAGGAAATGGCAATTGGACTCCAGTATTCTTGCCTGGGAAATCCCATGGACAGAGGAGCCTAGCTGGCAATAGTCCATGGGGTCGCAAAAAGTCAGACACATCTGAGCACACATGTGCACACACACACACAGAACCAAAGTGTCTATATGCTAGAAGTTTAAAAATAATCTTTATGGGATATCACTGAGTGGAAGTAAATATGTGTGTGTATGGATATACACAGACACATAGTTTGGATGTTAAATTTATTTCTCAGAAAATTGTTTATGTAGGCAGTCTTTGATATATATACAGGCAATACGTGTGTGTGTGTGTGTCTGTGTGTCCTCACCAGATTTCTTATCATTCTAGACTCTGTGGGTTGATCCTTACATCCTTAAAGAGAAATTTTAAATATACCTACCCAGTTTCTGTAGAGGTAGAAGGAAGGGAAGAAGTTTATGGCCTTTACTGTTGCTTCAACTCTCCTTCCCTTGTTTTCTTCTGTACCTGTCACTCTGCTACTCTGTCTTAACCTTCTCATTTGTTTAAAAATGGTTCTGGAAAGGAGGTGAGAAATAGGACCAGCAGACCTTCCTTCGTTATGTGAGGATATAGTCTTGGAAGTGCAGTACACAACATGGAGTTAAGTTGTGGTCCTTAGACATTTTATTCACACAGATTGCCATTGCCTTGGCAATGAGTAGCTTTTGACTCTGATCTCCTTTCTCTCCTAAGGAGTTGAAGCTGATTTTGCCTTGGTGGCTTTATTAAATCAATGCACATAAAGTCATTCAACCAGAAAATACCCACAGCCGAAACGGTGCACTGTCTCTGTCGTTTGCAAAGATGGAGCAGGCGTCTTTATTACTTCTACTCTGTGGGGGACACAGTAGCTCTGTGCCCCAGTTTCCTAACTAAAACTCTTTCTTGAGTTACCCCATGCTGTCTGTACGTCCCCATTCTGTTTCTGTGGGGTAAGTTCCATGAGGGAGAGCTCAGAGACTGAGGAGATGTCTCTGAACCAGAGCTGCTAACTTCTCACAATGGCACCTCCATAGGGGGTGCTGCTTCTCATGATGTATTCCTCCAACAACAATGCACCGAGGCCTGTTCAGTCCTGGCAGCCACAGCTCGAAGGGGACAGAGATGAGTCCCACGGGATTTTTGATCTCAGAGACGTTCCAGTTTGGGGAGACAAAGGGATACTTTGAGGTGCCCACCATGGTAAAGAATAGTAAGTGCTTTAAGAGGGATATTCACAAAGTGCCTTGGCAGTTCTTGGGAAGAAGTGCTTTCTTTCATCAGGGCAAATCAGGAAGGCTTAGCGGAGGAAGAGAATTGAGCCTTAAAAAGCAGGTAGGGGAACTTCCCTGGTGGTCCAGTGGCTAAGAATCTGCATTCCTCATGCCTGGGTCCCTGGTTCAATCCCTGGTCAGGGGACTAGATCATGTGTGTTGCAACTAAGACCCAGCACAACCACATGAATAAGTAAATATTTAAAAAAAAAAAAAAAAAACAGAAGCAATTGCCCCCAAAAAAATACTTCATAATTTTGTAAAAGGCAGGTAGGGCTTAAATTTATGTAAAAATCGTCCCCTTCTACTAAAAGTTTTCATAAGGTTTACTCCACGTGAGTAGCATTATTCCTCACCTGCCAGCCTTGTCTTTTTCCCTGTTCTTGTGACATTAATAGTGGAGTGAAGGGTGGGCTGAGGGTTGTGATTAGGGTAGAGTACTAGAGTATAACCTCCTTTTATGACTCTGCCGCTACATTTGTGGGGGGGTTCTCCATCCAGCACTAGTGGTCAAAAGTTACCTTGAAAAAAAGTCGTCTGCCACAGTGGACTTTGGAAGAGCGGCTTCCCTTGTGGTACTCCCTCACAGCGGCTTCCTGCTCCCTGGCTCCACCTGGCAGGCAGCGGCGGCCAGAGTGTCCCGTTGTCCTTTGTCCTCATCCGTCTGCTTCTCAGAACTCTGTTTTATAAAATCAGCAGCCATCCTGTCCTGCTGCTCCATGCCAGCACTGGGGAACATCCCCATCCGAGAGACCAGAGCATTAGAGGAACGGCCTCATTATTCTGTGGCGCCGCAGCCACTGCTCTGCCTTCTGACAGTCATTTTTCAGCCCCATTATGCTGATCTGGGTGCCGCGCACAGATCCATATCACTCCCTCCCCTTTTTTTCAGACCGAGCTAATAGATCTGTCTACCGTGGATGTGATCCTCATCTCTAACTATCACTGCATGATGGCCTTGCCCTACATCACCGAGCACACTGGGTTCACGGGCACAGTCTACGCCACGGAGCCCACCGTTCAGATCGGCAGGTGAGGGCATTTCTTCTTGAGCTGTGAGTGAGTGGCTGGAGAACTCCTCCCTTCAACAGTGACTGTTTAATAGAGTGTTGTGCCCAGAGGCACCGTTGTTTCCTCCTGAGCAGCTGACCCAGAGAAACAGAATGAATAGACAGCTCTGCTGATAAAACAAGTGTTCGCTGGAGTTGCCTAGAGATGGATGCCGCAAATAGTGGTTGTTTAGTCTTAGAAAAACGGAGAGAGAGGGACAAGTCTTCTGTGCAGACGACATTAATTAGGGGAGGTATCATTCAGTAGGTGCCACCGAGATGCAACGCAGAGGGCTTTGGGGGAGAAAGGAACACAGCATATTTAAGAAAAAAAGAAAATTTACTATTTTCCTTTTAAAATTTCCCCCCCTTTTAGTGCAGACTATGAACAGAGACGGCTTGCAGGATTTCCCTGGTGGTCCCGTGGTTAGGACTCCACACTTAACACTGCAGAGGATGCGGGTTCAATCCCTGATCGGGTAACCAAGATCCCACATGCCAATAAAAGGAAAAAAGAGAGAGAGATGGCTGGTAGAAAACAGGATGAGTATTTAGATGAAGTTGTCTGTACTGTTGACGGAGTGAAACTCAAGACACAATGAAATGAAAACCTCACAGTCTTTCTTTGACTCTGAGAATGCTGTGAGCCAGATGCCAGCCCCTCCCAAGTCTCTGTGGGACAGAAGGTTGTTTCAAGTACCCATAGCATCATTTAGTGAGAAAAAAAAAAAATTACGTGAAGAAAATTACCCCAGAACAGAAAGAATTGTGTTGAAGCAAACAAACCAATATGGTATGAGGTAAAACTATCAAGACCCGAACCACAGGATCTGAGTGCAATGTAGACTCTTAGTTCTAGGTTCCAGAGTCTGACTGAAGTCCAGCAAGATGGAATTACCAGAAGCGAAGCAAAATCTGTCCGTGTTTTTTGTGTCAAATTTATTACCCTCAGTGTGTACAGAAAAACCGTAAAAGATCTGAGGGAAAGACATAATAGAAAAGTAAAGGTGATGGATCAGTTTCAGGGAGAGGAGAAACTGAAAGCATTAGATTGAGAAAGCTAAATCCTGAGGATGGACACAGCAGAGTGTTCTCCTGAAAGCTACAGCCACAACAGTCATGAGCCTGAATCCCAGATCTTCCAGTGCCAGAACAGCTGCTGCTCCCTTGAGATGAAAGAGAATGATGGTATTAGGAATAAGTAAATAAATGGAAACAACATGAAGTTTTCCAGCATTCAAAATGCTAATAAATCTATGGCTTGCCATGCCTATATTTATTGGGAGAGGATTAAAAGTCGCTATGGAACCTCTGTACTGGATTAAATTGGGGAGTCAAGATGTTAACAGTCTGTCTCTAGCTTTCTGGTCATCCTGTAGCTGTCCAGGGTCCCCTCCGTGCTCTGTTGCATGGCTTCCTCAGAGCGTGAGATCTTTGACCAGTTGAGTGAGGCATCTCTCAGGTTCCCTCAGGTGGGAGTCTGTGGAAATCCAGCTTGCAGTCGCAGAGCCTGTACTTTGGCAGGTCCTTGAGTTAGAGCTTTAGGATTAGTTCTTAGAGTACTCTTGCATGTGGAATTTTGTTAATTCCTAAAACATACATGAAGAAAATTTGTTTCACCAGTTTAAAAATGTCCATTTAACATTGTCGTTAAGAAACAATCCTGCCCCTACCTCTGCTACCACCAAAATCAGATACTTCATGCTCAGTTAGCTTTTTCTCCTGCTGTATTTTTAATTACTTAATTAAAGGCAGAGATCTTAAGAGAGTAAAACCATAGGTTTAAATATTTCCTTGCGAGATAAGCAACACTCCAGGCTTATTTTAAAGGTGAATTAAATCATTTACATTCCGAATTTTTAACATGGAAATTCAAGACAGAGTCTAAGTTTTTGTTCAGCTTTATATAAAATGGTGCCTACATTTATATGAAACAGGAAGAAAGATGATTGGGGAGGGGCAGGCAAACAAGCCCATTTCTCTTGACTGTGTTAAGAGTGCCATGTTTTTCTGACTGTCTTTTTGAGTGTTCATCACTTTCCTTGTTTCAACTCAGGCTTCTCATGGAAGAGTTGGTGAACTTCATTGAACGAGTGCCCAAGGCTCAGTCTGCCTCCTTGTGGAAGAATAAGGATATTCAGAGGTGAGCAGTGGGTGGTCCACTCCCCTTGACAGTCGTTGGGGTCAGGGGAAGGGCTTAGCAAAGCAGTCTCAAGTGTTTTCTTGTTTTCTGCTTAGTTTATACTATTAGAACTAAGATTCTCTTTTCCCTGTGTTTGATTCAACCAACATATTTTGAGAGGCAACCATGCCATATGCAAGGTAGTATGCTAGGTTTGGGTGTTCTGTAAACAGTTGGCTGTCTCTTTGAGGTTCAGAGGGGTTAATGGGAAGTCAGACAATGAAACATGTACATTACAGTCTTGGGTGGCCTGTATTGTAACAGATGCTTGGTCACAAGGCTATAGGCACTCAGGAAAATGAAGACGTTTCTTTGCTTAGGAAACTGAGGAGGGACATTCCATAGGAGAAGACAATTAAGGTACATCTCAGAGAAAGAAAAGGACTTCTCCTGATAGAAAAGGTCATAAAGTGGGGTCCAGGCAAAGCTTCGTAGGATACAGCAGTCCCCAGCCTTTTTGGCACCAGGGACCCATTTTGTAGAAGACAGGTTTCCCATGGACTGGGGCGGAGGATGGTTTGGGGATGGTCCAAGTGCATTACATTTATTGTGCACTTTACTTCCGTTATTATTACATCAACTCCACCTCAGATCATTAGGCATTAGATCCCAGAGGTTGGGGGCCCCTGATATAGTATATTCAGGGAACAATGAGAAGTCCAGGGTGGATTAGAATTGGTTGAGTACAGAGGGGGAAAAGTTAAATGTCCCTAGACAGGGACACTGGAGCAAGATAATGAAGTCTACCGTGTGAAGACTGGTTTTTCTGTAATCGGGTGTGGGAAGTCCATCCGGGGAGGTTGACGAGGCAGAGACATGATCATGTATCTACTGAGAGGAAGCAACCCTGGAAGCAGCATGGAGGATGGTTTGGAATACAGAGACAGGAGCAGGAAGCCCAGTGGCAGAAACCCAGGCAAGAGAACAGAAGCCTGAACTAAGAAGGCTGTAGCGGGAGAATAAGAGGTGAAGGGAGTGGAAATGCAGTCGAGAAGGCAGAGAGGCAGCTTGGTTCTTCTCCTGCGCTCATGTTTGATGGACAGTAGAGGACGCCAGTCAGTCTTAACACATTGCAGCTGGTCGGTCACCCCTGCCAGTTGCTGCCCTTAGCCCCCAGCGCCTCAGCCCCAGCCCTCCAGGCCTGGTGTCCAGAGTCAGAACTTGTCTGTAATTTCTTAGGTGTGTTTCTTATACTCCTAGCCATTCCTCTCTCTTCCAACTACCTCGTCACTGAGTTCTTTCCCTCTCGGTCCATGATTTGTGAGCCATCTATTACCTAAACTTTAGAATGTCTTGGGTTTTGTGACATTCTTTCTACAAGGATACATGAATATGAATAGGCTTCCCTGGTGGCTCAGACCATAAAGAGTCTGCCTGCCATGCAGAAGAGCCAGGTTCGATCCCTGGGTCAGGAAGATCCCCTGGACGAGGAAATGACAACCCACTCTAGTATTCTTGCCTGGGAAATCCCATGAACAGAGGAACCTGGCAGGCTACAGTCCATGGGGTCGCACAGAGTCAGACACAGCTGGTCAGCTAATACACACGATGAACATGTAGCTAGGAGAATATGCTTTGTTTGGTTTCTTGCTAATATTTTATTTTTTAATGTGGACCATATTTAAAGTCTTTATTGAATTTGTTACAGTATTACTTCTGTTTGACATTTTGGTTTTTGGCCCATGCAGCACGTGGGATCTTAGCTTCCCAACCAGGGATCAAACTTGCATCCCCTGCATAGGAAGGGGGGGTCTTAGCCCCTGGACCTCCAGGGAAGTCCCTGCTTGTTTTTATTCTGTGACTGTCTCAGAGTTTGAGACTATGAGTCTCCTCTATGCATTCCTTTATCATTTGTGACATTTATCTTGTTTAACTTCATAGCACTTGTTTTGTGCCGGACCCTCTTCTCAGGGTTTTCTTTAATTCACTTAGTTCTTCAACATGATCATTTTGCAGAAGAGAAAACAGGCACAGCGAAGTTAAGTAACTTGTTCGGCTCAACCAACTAGTGGATGGTAGAATTTGGATTCAAACCCAGGCAGCTGGGCTTGTCTGGATCCCAGCACCGAGCCGCTAACCACTGTGCTGGGCGGCCCCTCAGCCACTGCAGGCCTCTCCTGCAGAGCGTGTGAGCCCCTCGTGTGATGGAAGGAGAACTCATAAGAGTGCACATCTTCTGTGTTTTACGGGTCTTCTTTGTGTCTCTGTTTCCTTGACTGGGTACGTGGTATCTGATTGTCATTAGGAAACGCTTGGTAGATGCATGTGTTTCTGAGTCTTCTCAGTGCACGTGGCTGCCTTCCTTGATCTGCCAGCTTAGTACAGGTCCCCTCCCGTCCCGAGTGTGTTCTGATTCTCAGCTTCCTTCCTCCTGCCCATCACATACCTCCTCCCCTTTTCTTCCCTCTCCTGTCTGCCCACTGGCCCACACTTGTCCCAGTTCCTCTCTTCATCCCCCTCCTTAGAAACTTGAGGAGTTTGTTTTCCACTTGCTGTGGAACACGTACACCTTGGCTCCCCTCACTTCCTCCTTTTAAACTTATGCCCTTAAATATTCTGCCATGAAGAATTTGGGCACACCAGTGATGATGTTCAAAGGTCACTGTTTCCTGATTCCCAAACCCTGGGCCAAGCCTTGAGACATCCGAGTCCTTATTCTGCATTTTTGTTTGTGACCTTGGACAGAATCCTTGGCAGTGGTCTTTGCTTCCCATTCTTTGTAAAATACAAGACAACTGGCTCACTGAAAAAAATGCCACCGTATTTTGGGGGAAAAGGTGAACTGAACTTGAAGGAGCAGAGGGCTAGGGAGGAGGCCTGAAAGTAATTTCCTAAGGTGCTTTAGGGTGTCTCTTTTTTTAAAAAGGTGCTAGTTGAAATAAAACCTTGAATCTATTATCTCGCCACCTGGTGGGCAAAAGCCAGAAACTGTTGAGAGGAAGCTTGGTAGAGAAGAAAGGATAACTTGGACCAATCGGAGACTGGATTTCATTACTTCGTGTATCCTGAGCATATTTCTGATCCCCATCAAGCATTTCGTTTTGGTTTCTGAGCGTGAGATGAGCCATAGTTACTGATGGGGAACGAGAAGAGACTGATTATTGGAAAGATTACACCAAGGTGACAGACAATCAAGCAAGCCATGTCCTCTTTTTTTTCTCTTGAAGAAATTCAGCATAAGTATTAGAACTGGTAGAAAAATGTGAGGAGCTATTTTGTAATTGACATAAGACAAAAGAGTTCTCTCAAAATAGTCACCCAGAATTTCATCTTGTGCCAGAATAGCGTTTCATGTGAACATTTATGCGGAAGGATTTACACCCCTTGAAGAGTTCCCCATGTCATAAGCCAGATGATATCATATGTTCCAAGACACTGTGACAGACTCTACTGCGAATCACTGTTTGCTTGCTGTCACTTAGTACAGTGACCAAATGATACAGCTGTATCTTCTCTTTATATCTCAATTTATTTTTTAATTCCTGCATTCCCCTTGTTCCATTCCTATAAAATAGGGTTCACAAACTCAGATAATCTCTAGGGATGAGAAAGGGGCAGGTAAGTACAGGAGTGGGGTTGGCTACCAGGAACCATGGCCCGGTGACCACACCTCTCTAAAGGGGCAGCTGACACACAACTTCAGCACATTTTTGGCCATATGGGAAAGCAAGCCCATCACTGCCAAAACCTGTTCTTTTTTTTTTTTAATCTGGATGTTTCACATGTGATTTTTTTTTTCCTACCTTTTAAAAAGTTGGCTCTCACATTAAAATAAAATTCTGGATGAACACCTCAAGCAGAACACTTCCATGAGTTGGATTCAAGCCCCTAATTTTTGACCTAGACCTTATACAAGCTGTCTCATGGTTAAGTGTTTAAAATTAATGCATTTTAGTAGCTTAAGTTACTCATAAGACCATCAACCAAAAAAACAATACATGAAAATCTTTCAGACTCATTGGTTTCTGACAAATTCCCTTAAATCACAGGAAGTTAGTTTGAATGTGCATTTGATTTAGTATTATATTAGTGTGTTTACCAACCTGCCATCCCCCCAAAAAAAACATCACTCTTGCTTTTTGACAGCTGTCAGACTCCCCAACTCAGTTGACACTGCTCCCTGAGATTTATTTAGAAGTTAGCTATCCTTCTTCCTCATTTTGACATTACAGCTTACACTTCTTGAAAGAGAGATTTTTGAAGGGTAGGGAAAGGAGAATTCCCTACCATAAAATTTTTGAGCCTCTGACATCCCCATATACGCTTCAAAATTTAGGTTTTTAATGGGAAAATTTAAAGCACAATATTGCACTGAAGAAACTAACCCATCCTCTAATATTTTTTTATGTAAGTGTAGCATTTTTTGTATAAGACTAGAAATCTACAATTATAATTAAGAGACTAAATCATTACAGGATATTGTCACAATCCTCTGACTAGCGTTAAGGAATTATGCATCAATATATTCCTGGCTGAAATTTTATGGCAGTTTTCAGTACTCAGAGCTTAAAATGTGGGTTTATACCTTATAGAAGACATAATTTTTTTTAAAAAAAAAAAGCATATTGTACTTGAAGTTCCTGTGTTCTGACACTCCTTGGGTATTTATAGATGAATTTATCAGGTCTCGCTATGTAGTAGGAAGAAAATTAAAGCTATGGGCTTAGAGGTCAAATAGACTGGTGTTTAAATTTCAGATCTACTTTTTAGCTGTGGAAGTTTATCTCTTCTAGGCTGTTTCCTTGTTTATATAATTGGAATAATATTAGCAACGTCACAAGGTTGTTGTGAGGACTGAGTGAGTAATACAAGTCAAGTCCTTAAAACAGTGCCAGGCACACAGTAGGTGCTCAGCGAACACCAGCATCCTCTATCCCTTTAACGATACACGTGGCTCCCGTCACCCCCTTTCAGTAACCATCACACATCTGCCTTCCTCAGCCTTACTTATCTTTAAGCATTGCCTTTCCTAGTGAGAGCAGCGTATTTAGTAGAGCAGAAGGGAAGTTATTTTCCTAGTCCCCCTGTTGATGATCGTTAGCAGTATCATTCAGATTCTGGGACTCAGTCTTTTCTGTAATCTGAGAATTGAATTGAACACAGTTCGCTTATGTTACAGGTTTTAAAGATGTCCTTAAAGGTTCTCAGATAGTGGTGGTATTTTGATGGTGTCATCACAACTTTGCAGTTCTAGAAACTTAGTCATTTCATTTCACTTAGAGTCAGTTAGCCTCTGAGGGGCAGGTTCAGCCTAACTAAACTCCCAGGATACTGACTGACAGGCAAAAACTCCATTTAATTACTTTATCCTGAGAACTAGGAGTGTTCATCTGCCTAGGACTCTGTTTTGGGCAGCAAGTCCACTTAAAGAGATCAAATTATAGATAAGAGGGTTTTGATAAGCAGGAAATGAAACCAGAGATGGTTTAGGCCCTTCTCAAGAATTATTTATGTCATGCTTTGGTAGCCTAAACAATTGCCTTTGTGTTTTTAAGAGAGAAATTGATCTAAAACAAAAATCAAGGTTTATAATCTGATTTCAGTTTAGTATTAAGAAATGCTTGATTTTCAGGTTTTGCTTTTGGTAAATTCCATAGAGATCATCAGGCTTCCCTAGAGACTCAGTAATAAAGAATCCGCCTGCCAGTGCAGGAAACTCAGGTTTGATCCCTGGGTTAGGAAGATCCCCAGGAGCAGGAAATGGCTAATCTCCAGTATTCTTGCCTGGGACATCCCATGAACCGAGAAACCTAGCGGGCTACAGTCCATGGGATCACAAAGAGCTGGACACGATTGAGCAACTGAACAACAAAAGCAATGAAGATCATCAGTCCGCTAACACATCTCCATCGTCCCGCCACCTCCGTGTGTATTAAGCACACTTCACTATAATGAGAGGAAAGAAATTTTTTCTGCTGCTTTTCTTCTTTGTATTCTGCTCGTATATATATTTTGTTCATTCAGTCATTCATTCATCAAACGCTCAGAAAAAGCCCAACCAGTAGTTTTATTTATAAGCTTTCAAGTGGTCCCTGTGGACCTAAAAGTCTTGCTCTTTTACGAAAACACATGATCTTGTGCTGGTAGGATGGAAGAACAGACAGCAGAGCTCGGGCATGATGTCAAGCCCTGGGAAAAGATGTTTATTAAGCACTCAAGTGTGATAAGAACAAAACAATGAAATCTTTTAGAAAGTACGTATTAAACATTTAGACTCTGAGAACTTGACTTTGATAAATTAGAAAGCCAGCAAAAACAGAACTAGTTCCCACTGGGTTTCCTTATCCGACTTATCCTTAATCAGCCAATAATCCTAATGGCTTTGAATGGCTCTGTAAAGGCCTCTCTATAATTACGGCCTCAAGTGTAAGTTTTAGGGAAAGCTGAGTTAGACGAGATGTTAGGAGGTAGAAGGAGAAAGGGACCATGTATCTTGAAAGAGTAAAAATGGTGTTAGCGAAAGGAATTTGGGGGTAGAAATAGGAAACTCAGTCTTGTTTGTTGATTAACTCCCAAGGGCCTGGCATTATGATAAGTTTGTAGGGAAATGCCCCCAAAAGTGTAAGGCATAGTACCATGTCTAAGGAGCTTGTTGAACAAAGAATACATACTAAGTGGCGAGACTCAGGCCCGGCTTAGCAGGTTAAGCAGCGTTTGAATGAGGAAAGAGGTCACTCTAAGATAAGAGAATATTGTGGGCAAAACCACGCAATGTGGCATGACGGAGAGGGCACTGGCTGGGTTACGATTAGCCAGTGCACACCAAGGAGAGAGAAGCACTGCAAGCTAACCATGCACAAACGAGTATTCAGAGACTGTTCTTTTGGAAAAGCCAACAGCACATTTGACTGATTTCCTGGTTGAAGGCTTTTGTCTAGCGGATAGAAATTTATCAAATTGTTTTTGAAAACATAGTCACCAAACCTGTGTGATAAAGGAAACCTCTAGATGTTTCCAATAGAGAAATGACAAATAATTAGTTTTAGATCTGAAAGTAGTGTAGTCTATATATAAAGTACCAGAATAAGATACCCAAAGAATTTAATCATAAGAGTAAGGGGGAGGAATTCATAGGCACTGAATAATCATAAATGTATAATGTTAATAATATAGTATACATATACACGTGTGTGTGTGATTACTCATTTGCTTTGGTCTTCAACAGTTTTTGAAGGAAACATTTTATCGTCTATTTAGATTTATGAAGGGAAGAAAAGAGGTTCGGTGAATTATTCAATGTTGCAACTAAAGCAGAAATCAAATTTAAATTGGATATGATGACCATGCTGCAGATGTTCTGTACAGTTAGTGTTTGTAAAAATGTCATTGACCAGACCTGAGGAAAGCCCAAACTTAGTTGAAAATAGTGCCTCTGTACCAGAGCACAGCCCAAGATGCTTCCTAATTTATTAGTATCTGGGTCTCCCACCAGGCCACCCTTTCCTCAGGCTTCATCAGGAGGATTCCCTTCTTGGCTCACTCACATTGAGGTTGGAAGGATTCAGTTCCTCAGGGATGTTGGACTGAAGCCTCCCTCGGGTCCTTGCCACATGGGCCTCTCCTCAGAACAGCTCACAACACGGCAGCTGGCTACATCAGAGCGAACAGGAGGCCAGAGGAGAGATTGTGGACAAGAAGGAGGTCACAGTTCTTTGTAACCTAATCTTGCAAGTGACCGCTTGTCACTTTGGTCATATTCTCTTCATTAGAAGCTAGTCGGTAGGTCCAGCCTACATCTGGTGGGAGGGGCTCACACAGGGGGGTAAGTATGGGAGGTGGGGAGCCTAGGAAGCCATGTCAGAAGCTGCCTGACCCATCCTAAGCTGAGCAGGTCAGACTTGAGACCAGAGTCGTGGGGACCTGCCTGACCTTCCTCTCCTGGCTCACTGATCAGTTTCTCCAAGATGCTTTTTACCTCATCGCATGCTTTCTTAGGGCTCACCTCTCCCCAGACTTACCAGTGAGCTTCAGATAATACAGACACGTGGATCAATGGAACCCAATAGACAACCCAGAAGTAAACCGATGTACCTAAAGTCAATTAAAGAATGTGCATCTGATCTAGCTGGCGTGTGACTTGTTAGCACAATCTCAATCAGAGGTGTCTCTATGGTAGGGCCTGGGCAGAGCTGAGACCAATTAAAACAAATCCAACTGAGATGAAAGATGTGATTGGGCATCATCATTTATCACTCTAGCCACTCACATAATAACCTTGCAGCTTGGGTGGCAAGTTAAGAAACTCCTGCTCATACCCAGCCCAAAGAAGGAAGTCTTTATTCTTAATGAAGGGCAGTCCTGGGAAGCCCAAGTCATAGGGCCTCCTGATCTCAAGGAATTTAAAGGAGGAACTAAAGCAGGCCTTCTCAGGTGGCTCAGTGGGGAGATTAAAAAAAAAAAAAAAAAAACTCACCTGCCAATGCAGGAAATATAGGTTCAACCCCTGGATCAGGGAAGATCCCCTGAAGGAAAAAATGGCAAGCCACTCCAGTATTCTTCCCCGGAAGATTCTGTGGACAGAGGAGCCTGGCCAGCTGTAACAGTCCATATGGTCGCAGAGAGTTGGACACGACTGAGTACACAAACACACTCAAAGCAGGGGAGTAACTTGGGTTCTTCCTTGAGACTCTCTAGAGCAGTGCCTGAGCCACTCAAGTTCAGGGTCATGTCAGTTCATCTAAAGAAATTACCCTGGTTAAAGTCCACTACAGTATTGTTGGAAAATGCTTCTTCTGGGGCAGTGATGGTGTGTTTGTTGGGGAAGGTTGGAGAGAGCCCTCACCCAGCCTCTGTTCTATGGGAGACACTTCTGTGCGTTCTGTTCTTCACTCCTCACAGGACAGCTCTAAAAGGGAGGTGATGCTCTCCTTTTTCACAAATGAGGAGACTGGGGCTCACAGGTGAAGAGGCAGCGCTGAGATTTACATCAGACAAGTCTGAATTGTCTGCCCTTCCCCTGGTGTGCCTCTGAGAGAAACTTCTCCTTCCTCAGTGGGTGGAAGATAGGAGCAGGGATGCGGAAGGAGACAGAAGTGTTGGTGGCCACCCCTTGCCATGAACCTGCTCCAGAGAGGGCTTCTGTGCCACTTCCTGGGCTCTGAGACTCCATCAGCCATCTTCTCAGCACACAGGATGTGCACCTGGCCGAGACAGGTGCCACAAGACCTGAGAAAAGGTGACAGGTCGCCTAGATTTTAAAGCAGGAGTAAGGCGTCCCCACTGGCTCAGTGGTAAGAATCCACCTGCAGCGCAGGAAATGCACGAGATGCGAGTTCAATCCCTGGGTCGGGAAGAGGGCATGGCAGTCCACTCCAGTATTCTTGCCTGGGAAATCCCATGAGCAGAGGAGCCTGGTGGGCTACAGTCCATGGGGTCACAGAGAGTCAGACACAACTGAGCATGCACGCACGTTGTCCACACAAAATGTGAAGAAGTGGGCAGTGGAGTGTTACGGCTTTGAGGGAGCCTGGCACTTAGAGAGCTCCTTATGTAGTTCAGTGTCTAAACTGTAGGCTGAGGCAGGACCGTGATAAAGAAGAGGCTTGTAAGTCATGCTGAGAGCCTGCAGCTTTATCCTGAATGTAACGGTGAACCATTAAATTGGAGGAGGAGAGAGAGAGAGAGTGTGTGTGTAAAGATTTGCATTTTCAGTGTATCATTTAGCCCCTTCTGGGAGGGAAGACAAGTATGCAGGCAAGGATGACTTACGATGGTTTTCCATGTCTCCTTTTTTGCCTTGTACTGTTGTAAAAATTTTTTCAGACTAAGTTCCTGTGAGCTGAGGCCTTTATGTTATACCTATTCAATTCCTTACGGGACTTGAGTACTATGGCCATAATCAGGGCTCAGTAAGTATTTATTGACTCAATATTGTCAAACCTTAATCAGTTCTCTCTATAAAGAGATAGGTACATGAAATAAGATACATACATGAAATAAGATAGGATAATAAGGAAATAAGGATAGGTACATGAAATAAGAAAATCTGCACCTGTTTATGCAGAAGGTAACAGGAAGGATTGTTGTTATTTTGTTGCTGCAGAGACAAAGGTGAAGAGAACTGGACCTACATGATCCATCTGCTGTTTTTACTGAATCTCTGTTCCGTGTTTACATTATTATGACCATGGAAATGCAATTTACTGGCCGTATAACACTGTTAGGAATTTTTTTCTTGCACAACTTTGTTTTCCCTTGAGTTAGTAATTATCTTGTTTGTTTATTTGCTTAGTTTTCTGTGTGTGTATGTGCTCAATTGCTCAGTCATATCCAACTATTTATGACCCCTTGTCTATAGCCTGCCAGGCTCCTCTGTCCATGGGATTTCCCAGGCAAGAATTCCAGAGTAGGTTGTCATTTCCTTTCCCGGGGATCTTCCTGACCCAGGGATGAAACCTGCATCTCCTGCATTAGCAGGTGGATTCTTACCCACTGGGCCACCTGGAAAGCCCTTACATATTATATTACTAATTGATCTCTAACCTTTCCCACATTTGTCTGAGTCTCTCCTCACTATGTTCAGACTTGGTGAATAGTCTGACAATTTTATATTCCTGTTCTAGAAGTCCCCCCTCCCTGAGTCTTCACTCTTACCCTGTCTGGTGTCAGATGCTCTTGGGACTGCTACACAGCATTCAGTCTGGGACTTCCTCCACCTTGATCCCATAGATTTTTTCTGGGCCTTTCTTTTTCTGGTTTACACCTTCGTTTTGCCAGGCATCTCCTCCACCAGCTCCCTGAAGAAGAGTGCATGAGAAGTAAATTTTTTATGACTCTACACATCTAAAACATATGCATTCTACCCTCACACTCCAATGGAAATGCAAACTAGATGTAGTTTGCTCATGGAATTTTTGAAGTATTGCGCTATATTCTTCTGTCTCCCAGAAATGCTGTTGAAAAGTCCAGTGTTATTAAGACTTGATCTCCCATAGGTATGCCATTTATTCCTCTGTGGAGACTTTTAGAATCTTCTTCTTGTCCTTTAAGTTTATGATTGTGTGTCTTACCTAAAGATAGTTTACATTCATGGACTGAGCTTACTGTGTCCTTTCAGTCTAGAAAAGTGTCAGCAGCTATGGTGAAGTATCTGTCTTGTGTCTGAATCTGGCCTGCTGCTGTTTTTGTAAATAAAGTTTTATTGGCACACAGACACACTCATATCATTGTGGTGTTATATGGCCAAGTTGAATAACTTGTGGCCTCCAGAGTTTAAAGCATCTGTGGCCTTATATCTAAAATGTTTGCCGACCCTCAGTCTAGAAAATGGAGAATTTCAATTCTGGTTTAAAAAATAAATTTTCCCCCCTTCTAAAATTCCTTTTTTCAATTTTTGTGTATTTTTCGGAACTCGCGTTATTTGGATGTTGAACCTCCTGGACTGACACTCAAATACTTTTCTCTCCTCTTTACCGTCACTTTGTTTTGTTATTCTGTCTGGGAATTTCTTTTATCTCCCAACCTTCCTATGAATTTTTTTGTTTCTGCTACTTATTTCTTGTTTTGACATAAATTTTTCTATATTTTTAAATTAACCTTTTTATATTGTAATAAAAAACAGATACCAAAAAACCCCACAAAGCTTGATATATAGTTAACAAGTTATTATAAAGCAGCTACTCCTATAAGCACCACCTAGGTTAAGAGATAGAAAATGTCTGGTAACTCAAAAGCCATGCCTCTGTGCGCCAGTCTAATCCCAGTGCATGCTGAAACATACATAGAGCGTGGATTTCAGCCCATCACCCATCACCCTTCTTGCAGCTCAGATTGTCCCGTCAGTGAGAGCATATTCAGTTTATCCACGATGTCCTTTTGTTACATCATTTGTGGTTTTTGATAGTTTTCTTGTTATCTAATGTAGCAGGATGTCTAAGATCTCCTTTACATACCTAAATCTGGAATCACCCATTTCTCCAAGAAACTCTGGATTCTTTTAGTGGGAAATGGGATTCTGAACTCCCATTCTGGTTGCTAACAATGCTCAGTGTTACTGGATTGGTCAGTTGTTTCTAGGCCTTTTTGGAGGACAGAGAATATATATTTTTCTTCCACTGCTTTTATACTTTTACTGTGTCTATCTTGTCAGAACATGTAGCTGTTACATACTGTCCTCTCTCCCTTCCAACTTCATTTGGCCTTTCTCCTCAAGGAACTGTGCATTTAATACTATCAACCCCAATATTGATGTTTCTACTGTAGTCAATTTGGGTTGTGTGAAACTCATTCTTCAGGTGATATATCAGGATGGAATCATGAGAACTGTATTCCCTGAGTTCTTGCTGGTTAATAATTGTTTTTCTGTGCTCTGTGACCTTGAAAGTCAGTTTTGCTAAGTATATAATCCTTGGATCGCATTTTCTTTCTTTGAGTCTCTTAAATATGTTTCTCTATTTTATTCTAGAAAAAAACATTGAAAACTGTTGAAAACCGATGTAATCTTTTCTCGTTTTCCTTGTAAATAACTTGCCCTTTTGGCCTCCATGCCCAAAGAGTTTCCTCTGTGATCTAAATATTTTTCCAGAATACATCAGGTGTTGGTTCTTCTGGGTCAGTGTTCTTGAGCATGCACTGTGTCCTTCCAGTGTATAGTTTCTTTTTACTTCTCATTGCAGCTTTTGTCACTCTGTCCCCTCGCTTGGGTTTCTGTGAGGGACCTGTTGCCCGCCTGTCCTGAGAATAATGATTGTTATTTTCTACCTACCTAATTTATTTCCTCCTCTTCCTCCATTTGTTTTGGCCTTTATCATTTTAGAGGCTTTATTCAAATATATGGTGATCCTTGGTTATTGGTTCATATTTAAGAATTAGACAATTGAAAAAAAAAAGCTACTTGGAAAGTCTGTGTGCCAGGTCTTGTTGAATTCTAGACTTTACCATAACATAGTCTGGTTAGATAATTTCACTGTAAAACCCCAACGTCAGTCAGTATCTTTTCATTGAGGGGTGTTTTTTTTGTTTTTTGTTTGTTTGTTTTTTGGTGCTGATCTTGTTTTTCAGAGAAGGTTCTTCTGGTCTCCTACCCTGCAAGGTATAAGATTAATTGATAGTGTTCTGCTCTGAGGATAAGAAAATTGTCCCTCTCAGTATGTAAACTTTTGCTTAAGGAGGTTGCTTCCAGGTGTTGCTGGTTTCCCCTGGTCCAGACTCTCATTTTTATTCTCCCTGGAGAAAAGTCTCTGGTGACATGCCTGGGAGGGGAAGGGGCAATTGCTGAGCTATATGAATTAGATGAGGAGAATTAGTAGGTTCTATTTCTTAATCAGTTTTTTCTAGGAATTTTCTTGTTTTTAGGCTCACCTTTAACCTCACTGCAAGACATATCTGTTGTTTCCCATTGCTGAGTTTTTCGTGAGTTCTGCAGTATAAATTAAGTGACCTGAACTTTCCTGGGTCTGCGAAGTCAGTCATTATTTGTCTTTCTACTTTCTAAAATGCTGCTGCTGTTATCTCTCCTCTCATCTCTTTGTCTTAAGGGCCCGTTGTGTGTGTGTATGATTCTTTACTATCTTTCAGTATCAGTTTAGGAGACAGAAGAGAGCTAATGCACAGGTTCCATTCTCTGGAAGTCCCTTCACCTGTATGGTACAGAGAATCTCCAAGAAGTCACTCTTTAGGTCTATTCTTATTTGTGTTTGAGCAAAATAATATTGAATAAAATGCCTTTCTCATGACACATTTTTGTTTGTTTTAATGATTGCTCTTGATGCTGGTCTGAGAAGCTGCAAATTTTTCTCTTTCTGCCAAGCCTCAGGTGTGTTTAACCTAGTTCTTTTCTATAACTTTGCAGGCCCACAAATAATGTTTATTTCATTTATCTTATTTGAACAGGGAAGAGAATGTGAGAGGTCATACAGAAAGGATCTATATTAAGAGATATAAGATAAGCCCTTAGGATAGCCACTAAGGAAATAACTTTTTAAAAAGTGAAAAATCATGAAGGGATTTAAGAGGCTACATCAGAAAATATTCACTTACTATTTTTAAAAATCTGTGGAGGAATAGAAGAATAAAAAGAAAGATGTGATATATAAAAAACAAAAATTAAATTGGTAAATGTAAGCCAACTATTATATTAATATATCAGTAGTAGCATTAAGTGTGAATGGCTTGAATAGTTCAGATGACCAAGATTATCACATGGGTTTAAAAAGACAATAGAGAAGATCCAGCTATATGCTGGATAAACAAAATCAAGAGTAGAAAAACAATGGAGAAAAATCAGTGAATCCAAAAGTTAGTTCTTTGAAAGGATCAACAAAATTACCAGACCTTAGCTAGATTGACCAAGAAAAAGGGAGTTCAGCTCACTTCAGTCGCTTAGCTGTGTCCGACTGTTTGCCACCCCGTGGAGAGAATACTACAATTACTAGAATCAGACATGAAAGAGGGGAGAGTACTGCCAACCTTACAGAAATAAAAATAATTATAAACGAATGTTTATCCTGTGAACATCCGGATATGCCAATAGGTTGGACAACTTAGACAAAATGGGCAAGTTATTTGAACAGTATTCCCTGTACATAAGAACTGACTTGATGATCTATTTCCAGGCTCCTGCCTTCTCCTCTCAAGGATGCAGTAGAAGTCTCGACCTGGAGAAGATGCTACACAATGCAGGAGGTGAACTCTGCCCTTAGTAAGATCCAGCTGGTGGGATATTCTCAGAAAATTGTGAGTGTTGATACGATTTTAACTGATTGATGAATGCTTTTGATTCTTTGGAAGGATTCTGTAGTTCCCTTTTTTAAGCCATTCAGTTACTACAAATCTTGTACTAGTACATGGTGGAAAGATAGAATATCTGTTATTTTCTTCCATCCTTCCCAGGTTCTTACTGGTGCTCTGTCCTAAACCTTATATTCCCCATCACTCATTAGCATATAATAGGTCAGGGAAAAAGGGCATCTCATCCTGTTTACATTAGAACAGTGACACCATTTTACAGGTTTTGGACTTCTGAAGTAGAAAACAGTATCAAAGGGATCAGGAAATAATTTGGCACATATAACTTCTGAGCTCTGATTATGATGAGGGTTCCCATTCCTGTTAACTGTGGCCCAGAGCCACTCTGTACAGAACAACCAAGATATTAATTCCTAACCTGAAAAGTGTTAAAAAAAGAAGAGAAGAAAACCTCAGTATTTGTCTCTTTGGCCTATATCATAATATATCCTCTCTGCCTTTTAATGGGTGGGACCTGGGTGCCTGGTGACGTGTGGATGGACTGAAATTCTCAGAAATGTGACAAGTAAAAGACTGTAAGATGTGTCTCTCCCATGGTCTCCACCATCTTTCTATTCTTAAACTTTCTGATTCACTTGAAAGTAGTTCCTAAGTGGAGAAGGATTTTCTGTTTTTTTTTCCTCTGCAAACTTAACTGGCATGACTGCACTACTGAAAGCTCAGCACACGTTCTTACAATGGTTTTTTTCTAGGAGCTTTTCGGTGCGGTCCAGGTGACTCCTCTAAGCTCTGGCTATGCCCTTGGAAGCTCCAACTGGATCATCCAGTCCCATTATGAGAAAGTATCTTACGTCTCTGGATCCTCCTTGCTTACCACGCACCCACAGGTAATTCTAAATTCTCTGTAACAACTCAGATTTTCAGTTGAAAGTGAAGTCACTTAGTCATGTCTGACTCTCTGCAACCCTATGAACTGTAGCCCAACAGGCTCCTCCGTCCACGGGATTTCCAGGCAAGAATACTGGAGTAGGTTGCCATTTCCTTCTCTAGGGTATCTTCCCGACCCAGAGATCAAACTTGGGTCTCCTGCATTGCAGGCAGACTGTTACTATCTGAGCCACCAGGTAGTCCCTGAATTTTCAGTAACTTACGCTGAAACTGCAATACTTTGGCCACCTCATGCGACGAGTTGACTCACTGGAAAAGACTCTGATGCTAGGAAAGGTTGGGGGCGGGAGGAGAAGGGGACGACAGAGAATGAGATGGCTGGGTGGCATCACCGACTCTGTGGACATGAGTTTGGGTGAACTCCAGGAGTTGGTGATGGACAGGGAGGCCTGGCGTGCTGTGATTCATGGGGTGGCGGAGAGTCGGACATGACTGAGCGACTGAACTGAATTGAACTGAACCCTAAATTCAGAATGTATCCAGAGTGGCGTCAGCGCTTTGTCATTTTTTATTTATTTATTCATTTCTACAGTAGGTCCTTCTTGGTTATCTATTTTAAGTAGAACAATATGTACATGTCAATCCCAAACTCCCAATCTATCACTTCGCCCAGCCCTCCCCGCCATAACCATAAATTCATTCTGTAAGTCTCTTGAGTCTGCTTCCATTTTGTAGATAAGTTCATTTGTATCTGTTTAGATTCTGCATGTAAAGCAATATCATACGGTATTTGTCTTTCACTGTCTCAGTGAATTCACTTAGTGTGATAATCTCTTAGGTCCACCCATGTTGCTGCAGATGGCATTATTGCATCCTTTTTAATGGCTGAGTAATATTCCATTGTATGTATTTACCACATCTTTGTCCATTCACCTGTCAGTGGACATCTAGGTTGCTTTCGTGTCTTGGCTATTGTGAATAGTGTGCAGTTAACACTGCGGTCCATGTATCCTTTTGAGCCATGTTTTTCTCTGGGTAAAAGCCCCAGGAATTCAATTGTTGGATCATATGGTAACTTTTTTTTTTTTTTAAGAAACCTCCATACTGTTCTCCATAGTGGCTGTACCAACTTACATTTCCACCAACAGTGTAGGAGGATTCCCTTTTCTCTGCTTCTTCTCTAGCATATATTGTTTGTCTGTTTTTTTGATAATAGCCATTCTGACAAGTTTGAGGTGATATTTCACTATAGTTTTGATTTGCGTTTCTCTAATAATTAATCTGTCCATGGGATTTTCCACGCAATAGTACTGGAGTGGATTGCCATTTCCTTCTCCAGGGGATCTTTCCAACCCAGGGATCGAACCCGGATCTCCCACATTGTAAACAGACGCTTTACCGTCTGAGCCACCAGGGAAGTCAATAATTAGTGATGTTGCACATCTTTTCCTGTGCCTGTTGGCCATCTGTATATCTTTGGAGAAATGCCTGTTTAGGTCTTCTGTTCATTTTTTGATTGGGTTGTTTGTTTTGGGGGTATAAAACTGCATGAGCTTTTTTCTTGTTCTGTAGGTTGTCTTTTTTTTTCCCTTGTGATTTCCTCTGCTGTGCAAAAGCTTTTGAGTTTAATTAGCTACCATTTGTTTGTTTTTGTTTTTATTTCCATTATTCTGGGAGACGGGTCAAAAAAAGATATTGCTCAAGTTTATGTCAAAGAGTGTTCTGCCAGTGTTTTCCGAGTTTTTATAGTATCCAGTCTTACATTTAGGTGTCTAATCCATTTTGAGTTTATTTTTGAGTATGGTATTAAAGATTGTTGTGTCTTCATTTTTTTTTAACATGTAGCTGTCCAGTTTTCCCATCACCATTTATTGAAGAGACTCTTTTCTCCATTGTATAGTCTTGCCTCCTTTGTTGTAGTTTAATTGACCACAGGTGCATGAATTTATTTCTGGCCTTTCTGTCCTGCTCCATCGATCTATAATTCTGTTTTTGTGCCAGTACCGTGCTGTCTTGATGACTATAGCTGTGTAATACAGTCTGAAGTTCAGAAAACCTGATTCCTTTTGCTTTTCTTTCTCCAGATTGTTTTGGCTATTCAGGGTCTTTTGTGTCTCCATACACATTTTAAGACTTTTTGATCTAATTCTATGAAAAATGGCATTCGTAATTTGGTAAGGATTTCATTGAATCTGTATATTGCCTTGAGTAGTATAGTCATTTCAACAATATTGATTCTTCCTATCCAAGAACATGGTATATGTGTCCATGTGTTGGTGTCATCTTCAATTTCTTTCATCAGCATCTTATACTTTTTGCAATACAGGTCTTTTGTTTATTCCTAGGTATTTTACTCTTCTTCAATGCAATGGTAAATGGGATTGTTTCTTTAATTTCTCTTTCTGATCTTTCATTGTTAGTGTATAGAAATGCAACAGATTTCTGTATATTAGTTTTGTATACTGCAACTTTACCAAAGCATCAGCCTTTTAAATCTTTCTGATTTTAGTTTCTACAAACATTCTTTTTTGTTGTGTAAGAACTCTTAACATGAGGTATGTGCTGTCACTCAGTTGTGTCCAATTCTTTGCAGCCCCATGGACTGTGGCCCACCAGGCTCCTCTGTCCATGGGATTTTTCAGGCAAGAATACTGGAGCGGGTTGCCATTTCCTACTCTAGAACATAAGCTATACCCTTATAATAAAAGTGTAACTGTATAATACATGGTTTTTGGTTATAAGTGCAGTGTTGAATAGCTGATCTCTAGAGAAGGAAATGGCAACCCACTCCAGTGTTCTTGCCTGGAGAATCCCAGGGATGGGGGAGCCTGGTGGGCTTCCGTCTATGGGGTCACACAGAGTCGGACATAACTGAAGTGACTTAGCAGCAGCAGCAGCAGAGCTTTGTCATCTTGCTTATCTGAAACTTTATGTCCTACTCTTTACCAAAGTTAGATTTTTTGTGTCTGAACATTTAGGATCATAGTTCCTCTATAAGATCATGCTGCCTTTAGGTCACCTCTGGGATTTAGAGATTTCCCAACACTTCCAATAACCAGAGCCTGATGTGTGTAACAGAGATGGTCGCTCATTTACTCAGCAAATACTAATTTTAAAATATTTACTAAGGGCCTGCTGTGTCAAGTACTCATCTAGGTGTTAGAGATTCAGTGGTGACCCACCAAGTCTCCTCTCAGGGATCAGTATTCATATGATGAGAGAGAATGGCGTGATGAAAATAAATGAGCCAAAAGCTTCCGCGTGGTGACTCAAGTACTGAAAACAGAGTTCTGCAGAGAGTGATGGTGACTGTTTCACTTGGATGGTCAGAGAAAGCTTCTAGGGAAACATCTCACTGGAGCTGAGGCCTCGAGAAGTGAGGCGTGTAAAGTTGTGTGGGCGAAGTATGACAGAGACGTGCAGATGGAGAGCTCCCGACACTGGAATGAGCTGGGCGCGTCTGACGAGCAGAGGACGCCCTTGTGGCTGGAGTCTATGAGCTGTGATCATAACATGTGCAAGATGCCAAGCCGTGTAGGACTTCATGAGAAATTTGAATTTTGTTTGAATGTATAGACTGAAGCTTTTGGAAAGTTTTAAGTTAGTCATTCATTAACAGTCATATTGGCAAGAAGCTCAGTGTGTAAGTATTGTTATAAGTGTTACTTCATTTTTTAGATATTTGTAAATAATTTATTGTTCATTTTATAAGTCTTTTCATGTTTATAAAAGGTCAGTTCTGTTCAGTTGCTCAGTCATGTCCAACTTTTTGCAACCCCATAGACTGCATCACACCAGGCCTCCCTATCCATACCAACTCCTGGAGTTTACTCAAACTCAGGTCCATTGAGTTGGTGATGCCATCCAGCCATCTCATCCTCTGTCATCCCCTTCTCCTCCCTCCTTCAATCTTTCCCAGCATCAGGGTCTTTTCAAATGAGTCAGTTCTCCACATCAAGTGGCCAAAATATTGGAGTTTCAGCATCAACATCGGTCCTTCCAATGAATATTCAGGACTGATTTCCTTTAGGATGGACTGGTTGGATCTCCTTGCAGTCCCAGGGACTCTCAAGAGTCTTCTCCAACACCACAGTTCAAAAGCATCAATTCTTCAGCGCTCACCTTTCTTTATGGTCCAACTCTCATATCCGTACATGACTACTGGAAAAACCATAGCTTTGACTAGACAGACCTTTGTCGGCAAAGTAATGTCCCTGCTTTTTAATATCCTGTCTAGGTTGGTCATAGCTTTTCTTCCAAGAAGCAAATGTCTTTTAATTTCATGGCTGCAGTCACCATCTGCAGTGATTTTGGAGCCCAGAAAAATAAAGTCTGTCACTGTTTCCATTGTTCCCAACCTGTTTGCCATGAAGTGATGGGACTAGATGCCATGATCTTAGTTTTCTGAATGTTGAGCTTTAAGCCAACTTTTTCACTCTCCTCTTTCACTTTCATCAAGAGGCTCTTTAGTTCTTCTTCGCTTTCTCCCATAAGGGTGGTGTTATCTGCATATCTGAAGTTATTGATATTTCTCCCAGCAATCTTGATTCCAGCTTGTGCTTCTTCCAGCCCAGCGTTCCTCATGATGTTCTCTGCATATAAGTTAAATAAGCAGGGTGACAGTATACAACCTTGACATACTCTTTTCCCAATTTGGAACCAGTCTGTTGTTCCATGTCCAGTTCTAACTGTTGCCTTCTAACCTGCGTACAAATTTCTCAGGTGGCAAGTCAGGTGGTGTGGTATTCCCATCTCTTTCAGAATTTTCCACAGTTTATTGTGATCCACACAGTCAAAGGCTTTGGTATAATCAATAAAGCAGAAATAAATGTTTTTCTGGAACTCTCTAGCTTTCTCGGTGATCCACTGGATATTGGCAATTTAATCTCTGGTTCCTTTGCTTTTTCTAAATCCAGCTTGAACATCTTGAACATGGTTCACGTACTGTTGCAGCCTGGCTTGGACCATTTTGACCGTTACTTTGCTAGCATGTGAGATGAGTACAATTGTGCGGTAGTTTGAACCTTTTTTGGCGTTGCCTTTCTTTGGAATTGGAATGAAAACTGACCCTTTCCAGTCCTGTGGCCATTGCTGAGTTTTCCAAATTTGCTGGCATATTGAATGTAGCACTTTCACAGAATCATCTTTTAGGATTTGAAATAGCTCAGCTAGAATTCCATCACCTCCACTATCTTTGTTCATAGTGATGCTTCCTAAGGCCCACTTGACTTCACATTCCAGGATGTCTGGCTCTAGGTGAGTGATCACACCATCATGATTATCTGGGTATAAAAGGTGGCGCTAGTGTAAAGAACCCACCTGCCAGTGCAGGAGACATAAAAGACGTGGGTTTGATCCCTGGCTCCAGAAGATCCCCTGGAGGAGGGCATGGCAATCTACTCCAGAATTCTTGCCTGGAAAATGCCATGGACAGGTGGGCTACAGTCCATGGAGTCGCAAGGAGTAGGACACAACTGAAGCAACTTAGCACAGCACACATATATCTTTCCACGTTTGTAAAGGAGGGCAATGGAGATTAGATAGTCAGTGGATGATGGATGGATAGATAACTTGGTGAAATCCATATCCCATTTTAATATGAGAAAAAGAATGTTGTAAGTCTAGAACAGTAGAATGCTCTGAGCTGCCACTCTGCTTTGTTTTCATACCTTTTTATAAGCAACTTTCAAGGTCTAGAGGGGACAAGTTGCTATTTTTCCTATAGCAAGCAGAATTCTGGGCCTTTCCCGCTTGCTGAAATCAAAAGCCCATCAGTGTCATCTTAACCTGCTTCATTGAATCAAAATTTTGTATTGGCAGCTTCTATCATTCCTGATATATTCTATCATAAAAGACAGAAAGATTACTTGGCTGCCAGTTCTTCCGATTTGTCCTGCTTAGATCAAAGCCTTTACAGTACTATCGATGTAATTTCCAGTAAATTATTCTTACAAGATCCATAAATTTAAAGGGAAAAATAAGGTCTTGAAAGTAATGAGTAACATACCTAAGTAATTAATTTTAATTTCTAGCTGGCAACCACTATTGTACGTAAAAAAGAAAGTAAATTAGACTTTCTTTTGCCCAGATGATTGGATTCTGTGTTGAATTAGCAGGGATAAGAAAAGACTTGATTTGAAAAAGCTCAGTAGTCTACTTCAGATATCAGCAAACTATGGTCCTTGAACCAAATTTGGTCTCCCACCTGTTTTTGTTAATAATGTTTTGTTTAAATATAGCCACACCTATTGTTTTATGGGTTGTTTGCAGCTGCTTACACCCTGTCACAGCAGTTATAAAGTTAGACTTTATATTAATAGAAAAGGGCCAATTCAGCTTTAGTAATGGAAGCCCATGAGCTAGGAAGTTTATGGCAGACTGTTATACTGATCTAATAAGCCTGTGGAAATGAGACTTTGGATTAAGCCCGAAATAGTAAGGATGGAAAGGTAAGTTAAAACATTGGCAGATCTTAAATTGAACAATCATTTCTTGAATGCCTACTATCTTCAGGGAAGGAAAAATATAAGGCAGAGATTTCATACCTGGATGACTCAGAGAATGGTGATAATGACACGAATCCAGTTGACAAGGAGGAGTTGGCCGGGGGCGGGGGTGATCGTTAGTTGCAGAAGAGGGTAGTGGGTATGATGAATGGGAACTGGAGGGAAGATGAGACAAATGGAAATGCAGAGCTGGAACTTAGACGTGAAGGCAAGCCTGGAGACAAATTGGAGAGCCATCAGATTTTTTAAAATATAAGTGCTGAGGACTGAAGACTGAGCTGTGGGAAACTGTTAAATTTTGATAAGAAGTACTTTGTCATTTATATCTAAGTATATCATAATTTCCTTCTTAATGTTCCTGATTTAAATAACCAGAGGTTTGTTTGTTTCAGGCCTATCCAGTATGGTTAGACTTAGGGTTAAACAGGACTGTTGTCATATCATGATTAGGTTTCAGGAGTCTATTCTAATTATTTTGTGCGTTACAATAAGAATTTACAGATTCATTGAAATTTGCTCAGGCTTACTTTGAAACACAATCCTTTTTTTGTAAATGTTCTACATATGTTGGAAAAGACTGTATTCACTGCTGAGTGAAAATTTTTTCCATATATATTTATCCCTTTGAGTCTGTTGTGTTTTTAGTTCTCACAGCTTAGCTTAGCTTAGCTACCAGTATCTGAAAAAGATGCGTTATTTGTTGATTTATCTGTTTATATTTTAAGCCATATACTCAGGGGTATATGTTCATATTATCATTATGTCTTGTTGATCAGTTACTCGTTCTATCAGAATGTTTCCTTTTTTTCTCTATCAAGACTACATTAAAAGCCAGGAGTCTTTTTCCTTTCTAACACTTGCTGCTAGTGTTTTTCATCCTTTTTTCCCCACTCTTCCTATGTCCTTTTCTAGTGAATCCCTTGCAGACAACATAGTAAAGAATTTTTTTTTCTTTTTTAATCTACAGATTCTCTTTGATTAGTGAAACATATTTATGTTTCTTAAATTCACTGTTTGGGTCTTATTTTTGCCATTTTCACATTTTTTTTAGTTTACTTCATTCTTTCCCCTGTTTTCTTGCCTTTTTTAGAAGACTAAATTTCTTTTTGCAAGTTGGAACATATATGTTTAATTTTTTCATTTTTAATTTTATACTGAAGCATAGTTGACTCATAGGAATCATAGAAAAAGCTGGCTTACATCCAACATTCAAAAAGCTAAGATCATGGCATCTGGTCCCATCACTGGTAAATAGGTGGGGAAACAATGGAAACAGTGGCAAATTTTATTTTCCTGGGCTCCAAAATCATTGCAGACAGTGACTGCAGCCGTAAAATTAAAAGAAACTTGCTCCTTGGAAGAAAAACTATGACAGACCTTGACAGTGTATTAAAAAGCAGAGGCATCATTTTGCCGACAAAAGTCCATATTGTCAAAGCTCGGTTTTTCCAGTAGTCATGTACAGATGTGAAGGTTGGACCATAAAGAAGGCTGAGCACTGAAAAATTGATGCTTTCAAATTGTGCTGGAGAAGACTCTTGAGAGTCCCTTGGACAGTAAGGAGATCAAACCAGTCAATCCTAAAGGAAATCAGTCCTGAATATTCATTGTAAGGACTTATACTGAAGCTCTAATACTTTGGCCACCTAATGGGAAGAGCCAACTCATTGGAAAAGACCCTGATTGAGAGCAGGAGGAGAAGGGGACAACAGAGGATGAGATGGTTGGATGGAATCACTGACTCGATGGACATGAGTTTGAGCAAACTTTGGGAGATAGTGAAGGACAGGGAAGCCTGGTGTGCTGCAGTCCGTGGGGTCACAGAGTTGGGCATAGCTTAGTGACTGAACATCAACAGGGTGGTGAACATATTTAGACAACAGTGAACTTTGTTCTTTTTATTTTCAACGTTATTTCCCATAAAGCTCACAATCATCCTAGATTTACTTTTCTTTTTCCAGGAATAATTGAGGAATGTTCACCATGAGGGTCTTAAAATGGTAATCCTTATGAGATTTTGAACTACTGAGAATATGTTTAAATTTTCCTCACGTTTAAATGATAGCTTTTATCATTTGGAGAAGGAAATGGCAACCCACTCCAGTACTCTTGCCTGGAAAATCCCATGGACAAAGGAGCCTGGTAGGCTACAGTCCATGGGGTCACAAAGAGTCGGACATGACTGAGTGACTTCACTTTCACCTTCACTTTCAAATGATAACTTAAGTGAAAGTGAAAATTGCTCAGTCGTGTCCGACTGTGACCCCATAGACTATTCAGTCCTTGGAATTCTCCAGGCCAGAATACTAGAGTGGGTAGCCTATCCCTTCTCCAGCAGATCTTCCTGACCCAGGAATCAAACCAGGGTCTCCTGAATTGCAGGCGGGTTCTTTACCAACTGAGCTATCAGGGAAGCCCTAATAAATGATAGCTTCAGTTCAGTTCAGTTCAGTTCAGTTTAGTCGCTCAGTCGTGTCCGACTCTTTGTGACCCCATGAATCACAGCACGCCAGGCCTCCCTGTCCATCACCAACTCCCGGAGTTCACTCAAACTCATGTCCATCGAGTCGGTGATGCCATTCCAGCCATCTCATTCTCTTTCATCCCCTTCTCCTCCCGCCCCCAATCCTTCCCAGCATCAGAGTCTTTTCCAGTGAGTCAACTCGTCGTATGAGGTGGCCAAAGTATTGGAGTTTCAGCTTTAGCATCAGTCCCTCCAATGAACACCCAGGATTGATCTCCTTTAGAATGGACTGGTTGGATCTCCTTGCAGTCCAGGGGACTCTCAAGAGTCTTCTCCAGCACCACAGTTCAAAAGCATCAATTCTTCGGCGATGAGCTTTCTTCACAGTCCAACTCTCACATCCATACATGACGACGGGAAAAACCATAGCCTTGACTAGATGGACCTTTGTTGGCAAAGTAATGTCTCTGCTTTTTAATATGCTATCTAGGTTGGTCATAACTTTCCTTCCAAGGAGTAAGCGTCTTTTAATTTCATGGCTGCAATCAGCATCTGCAGTGATTTTGGAGCCCCCAAAAATAAAATCTGACACTGTTTCCACTGTTTCCCCATCTATTTCCCATGAAGTGATGGGACCAGATGCCATGATACCTTAGATAGATATAAAATTAAAGGGAAAAAAACTTTGAACCTATAACCCTATGAAACTGTTTCTTCATTTTCCATTTGTACCCTTATTGCATTGAAGAATTACAAAGCCCTTCAGATTTGTGTTCATCTGTGGAATTTCCTTTATCCTCAATGCTCTTAAATTTCACTGTTATGTATTTAAATGTGTATTTTCTCCTGTTTGTTTTCCTGTTTTTCCTGTAAGATCTTCGAATTTCCTTTCACATAGAAAAATTCTTTAATCATTTTTTAAATCATTTATTCCTTCTGGTTGATTTTTTTTCCTTCTTGTAGAACTTCTAGTATATAGATATTGATATGTCTGTGTTTTCCATATCTCTTTTCTTCTATATTTTTCATCTCTTTACAGCCTCCTACTTTAACTCATAAGTTCATTCTTTAGCTATATCCATACTGCTCTTCAACCTGTGTATTGCATTCTGTATTTCAACGATTATATTTCCATATACAGTATCTCCAAATGTTGCTTTTTATACTTTTTGTATACTTATTTTTATTTATTTGGTTGCGCTAGATCTTGTTGTAACACGTGGGATATTTAGTTCCCCAACCAGGGATCGAACCCAGGCCCTCTGCTTTGAGAGCCTGGAGTCTTAGCTGCTGGACCCCCAGGAAAGCCCTATACTTATTTTTATTTTATTTACTCATTTTTACTTTATTTGTGCATGGACTCTTTTTTAATGCAAATGCTGCTCCTCCATCTGGTTTGTCAATTCTCTGTGTAGGGTGGTTTTTAGCTTACTGTTTTTAGCAGACGTGGCATTCGTCAGTCGTCTGGTTTTATTTCCCTGTCAGCTCTTACCACTTACCTGCCTCTCAGGGAAACCCTCTTGTACCTCAGCTCCAGACACTGCTTTTGTCCCAGAATTTGTCTCTCTGACTTGTTACCACTTAACTTTGTTGGGTGAAGGGAGTGCCTGCACCTTCTGTGGACATGCATGCCACTCTTATGGTGTCTTCTCCCTCACTGTATGGTGGAACAGGCTACCGTCTGCCGGGGGTACTGCAGAGGAGAGGAGAAGGGTCACAGAGTTCTCTTCCCGGCCCCTGTTCTTCCCTCACTGCCCAGCCCTTTTTGGCTCTGGCTCCTCCTGGCGTGCTGCAGTCCATGGGGTCACAGAGTCGGATGTGACTTATCGACTGAACAACAACGACATCATTTTGTCCCCGTCCCAGGACTCATGGTCTCTCTGGGAATTTATTCTAGTTTTTCAGTTTCTCAAAATTTGTCGTTTGCCTTTCTTTCTATGCTGTCCCTGAAGTTCTACAAGACAGCCAGCAGCTTGTGTTTATGCTCTGTCTTGTCAGGATTTTTCATTTTGTTTTAAATTAATATTATTTTCTAAGTCGTTTAGTTGTGTCCAACTCTTTGTGACCCCATGGACCATAGCCCGCCAGGCTTCTCTGTCCATGGGATTCTCCAGGCAAGAACACTGGCATGGGTTGCCATTTTCTTCTCCAGATATATCTGTTAGAACAGTAATTTATGTTTATTATAGTAATTTTGTGTGTTACTGTGTTAGTTGCTCAGTCCTATCCCACTCTTTTCGGCCCCATGGACCCTGTAGCCCACCAGTCTCCTCTGTCCATGGGATTCTCCAGGTAAGAATACTGGAGTGGGTTGCCATTCCCTTCTCTTCCTGATCCAGGCATCAAACCTGGGTCTCCTGCATTGTAGGCAGATTCTTAACCATCTGAGCCACTTATTTTAGTAGTTTTGGAAAATATAAAATTCTCAGAGGAAAAAAAAATGTACTTATCTTAAGATTAAGAGAATTTACAGCCTGCTGTTCTGCTCTTTCTGATTTAATGAACTTTTCTTAGATGATTAGGTCTGCCACGTAATATTTGAAGTGAAGTGAAGTCGCTCAGTCGTGTCCGACTCTTTGCAACCCCATGGACTGTAGCCCACCAGGCTCCTCCATCCATGGGATTCTCCAGGCAAGAATATTGGAGTAGGTTGCCATTTCCTTCTCCAACGTAATATTTGATAGCTACCTAATTCCATCATATGGATATACAGTAAAGTATTTAACTGTTTTATCACTGTCAGACATTTAAATTATTTAAAGCTTTTTTTTTTTTTCTCACAAACAACATCTTCTTCAAACAAATGTGCCCAGAAAGAGGGTGTTGGACACAGTTTAAAAACTATAATACTATTAGCAGAGAATAAACAGTAACCATTGGATGGGTCCCCTGAACACTTTAGCAATAACTAGAGAGCACTTTTGGTTATTAGAGCCGCAGCCTTTTTGGCCTTGGAAATGAAATTAATGGATTTGCTTCTGCATTGTGAACCAATGTTTGAACACTAATTTTTCTATTGTGATGGTTTGAAAAGGCAACTTTATACTCATTATTTCAGTAGTTTCCTGGCTATTCTGCCTGACATCAGGGGTGGGGCTTGAGTTTTAGATGTGAAAATCAACAGTATAAAAGGGAAAAACCTGCATATACCCAGACATGGGGAGCCACAGAATTTGGGAGTCGTTTTAGAGGCTGGCCTAGGACAGGACACTGATGCCCATGCAAAGGCTAAAAAAAAAAATTTGTTTTAATATTTATTTATTTGGCTGTGCCTGGTCTCAGTTGCCACATCTGGGATTTCGATCTAGTTCCCCGACCAACAGTAGAACCTAGGACCCCTGCAAGGGCAACGCAGAGTCTTAGCTACTGGACTACCAGGGAAGTCCCAAGCTAAAATTTGAAGTGTGGAACTTTAAAGTTAGTGGTAGATATTTGTTGGTGTTGTCCGTATTAGCAGTGCTTTAGGGTTTGTGTTTGGTTCATTTATGATTTTGATCTTTTCCCATCCTTCTCCTGACCACGAAAGGGACCTGGAAAGGTGTCCAAACCCCTTCTGCCCTGAGGACTCTCCCTTACATCCTTGCCTGGAACAAAAATAGGGAGTCCAGGCTCAATCAATCACCAGGCTAATTCCAAACCAGTTAACACTGTGCCTTGAGGCTCAAACAGGTGGTTCTCCGGTTGCCAGATGGGTGGTGAGTATCTGTAAGAACAAGAGGAGAGATGTTTTGTCAGCAGAGGCTCCCTGTGGAAATTTATGCCTTAGAGCAGTGGTTCTTTTCTTTCTTTTTTTTTAATATTTATTCATTTATTTGACCGTGCTGGGTCTTAGTTGCATCATGTGGGATCTAGTTCCCTGACCAGGGGTTGAACCTGGGCCCCTGCATTAGGAACACGGAGTCTTAGCTGCAGGGCCAACAGGGAAGTCCATAGAGTAGTGGTTCTTAACATTTTGTGGGTCACGGCCTCAAAATCCTGGTGGTAAGAATCTGATAAGAACTGTTAATAGCAGCCTAGAGGTGGTCCTGTCTGCAGAGTGCGGCGAGAGGTGGGCCTAGGCCTTCTTCCTCGGCCCTCCAGGCCCTCTGGCCTTGGGGCCAGCAGATGAGCTGGGGGCCCAGGAGAGGCTGAGGAATATGTGCCACAGAGTTCCGGAGCCCCCACCATGGCTACTGACTGGCCAGATCCAGACCTGGAAGCAGCCAGGAACCTCACCCCCATCCCCGCTGTGGTCCCTGGAGCCCTCAGCAGCTGGAGGATATCACAGGACCATTAAGAGTACATCATGAGGAACGCTGGGCTGGAAGAAGCACAAGCTAGAATCAAGATTGCTGGGAGAAATATCAGTAACCTCCCTTATGGCAGAAAGTGAAGAGGAACTCAAAAGCCTCTTGATAAGTGAAAGAGGAGAGTGAAAAGGTTTGCTTGAAGCTCAACATTCATAAAACAAAGATCATGGCATCTGGTCCCATCACTTCATGGGAAATAGATGGGGAAACAGTGGAAACAGTGTCAGACTTTATTTTTGGGGGCTCCAAAATCACTACGGATGCTGATTGCAGCCATGAAATTAAAAGACGCTTACTCGTTGGAAGGAAAGTTATGACCAACCTAGATAGCATATTAAAAAGCAGAGACATTACTTTGCCAACCAAGGTCCGTCTAGTCAAGGCTATGGTTTTTCCCATGGTCATGTATGGATGTGAGAGTTGGACTGTGAAGAAGGCTGAGCACCGAAGAATTGATGCTTTTGAACTGTGGTGCTGGAGAAGACTCTTGAGAGTCCCTTGGACTGCAAGGAGATCCAACCAGTCCATTCTAAAGGAGATCAATCCTGGGTGTTCACTGGAAGGACTGATGCTAAAGCTGAAACTGCAATACTTTGGCCACCTCATGCGACAAGTTGACTCACTGGAAAAGACTGATGCTGGGAAGGATTGGGGGCAGGAGGAGAAGGGGACGACTTTATAAGTGATAATGTGAAATTATAAAGTTATTATAGAAGATATTGTGGCATTATACATTAAAATGCTTAAAATATTTATACAACACTTTGACTCACTAATTTTACTCTGACAAGTATGTTACTAGGTTAGGTTTCAGCCACACAAGCAATACCAAATTGCTTTTCAATAGTAACAGTATTATAAAGCCTCGATGTTTTAGTCAAGGCAAGTATCTTACCTATATAGAATATCCATAGTTCCTTTGCTTAAAAGCAAATGCTGTATCGTATTTATCTTTGTAATCCTTTTGTAGTTCCTTGAAACAAGATATTTCCTTAGTGAATGAAAATAAAAACTACATCTAACTCCTTAGATTAGTAAAGTTATATGTCAAATTGGATTACATATTTTCTTTCACAGAGGTTTATCATGTATATTTTATTTTTTAATTAAAAAATAGGTCCAGTTTTTTGAGGAATCTCCACACTGTTCTCCATAGTGGCTGTACTAGTTTGCATTCCCACCAACAGTGTAAGAGGGTTCCCTTTTCTCCACACCCTCTCCAGCATTTATTGCATGTAGTCTTTTGGATAGCAACCATTCTGACTGGCGTGAAAGGGTACCTCATTGTGGTTTTGATTTCCTTTTCTCTGATTATGAGTGATGTTGAGCATCTTTTCATGTGTTTGTTAGCCATCTGTATGTCTTCTTTGGAGAAATGTGTGTTTAATTCTTTGGCCCATTTTTTGATTGGGTCGTTTATTTTTCTGGAATTGAGGTGCAGGAGTTTCTTGTATATTTTTGAGATTAATTCTTTGTCACGATAACCCTGTATACGAGACAGCAAAAGAGACACAGATGTATAGAACAGTCTTTTGGACTCTGTGGGAGAGGGCGAGGGTGGGATGATTTGGGAGAATGGCATTGAGACATGTATATTATCATATGTGAAACAAATCACCAGACCAGGTTCGATGCATGATACAGGATGCTCGGGGCTGGTGCACTGGGATGACCCAGAGGGATGGTTTGGGGAGGTAGGTGGGAGGGGGGTTCAAGATGAGGAACACATGTACACCCGGGGCGGATTCATGTCAATGTATGGCAAAACCAATACAATATTGTAAAGTAATTAGCCTCCAATTAAAATAAATAGATTAAAAAAATAGGTCCACTTTTAAAAAATGAAAAAAAAAAAGAACTGTTAATAAAAAAAATCTGTTGCGCATCTATATGACATTTTACGTTTATTTTCTGAAGACTGAGCTTATAGAGTCTTTAGAAGCCCATTGTTATTCATCAGGTTAAGAATTCCTAACATAGAACATTGGAAAGAAAATATTTTTCTTTGTAAGAAATAAAATTTTTTTTATATCAATTGAGAATTTCTGCCCAGTCAGTACCCTGAAGCCTCTGGCGTTCACAGTGGGAATTCCCTCTTGCCCTTGGGGGTGGAGGAGGCTGGTGGCCAGCCTCAGAGAATGTTTTCTTCTAGCACACACAGGCTGTATTTTCTCTGCCTCCTCTTCCTGACCCTTCTCCCTCTGGAGTGCAGGGAGATTCTCCCCCTGGTTCGTTTTCCTGAGGTTTAAAGTCTTTGGCAGTAATAAATGTAAATGTAGATTCTTCTCTTAATTCTGAAGAAAGTATCTCAAATTTGGAGTCTTTGAACCAGGTGTCTAGAGTTAAGACAGTTGGTTGGATAGGTTTGTTTTGCTCTGTTTTGTTTTTTACATTTTTCTTCTTCCCTCTGAATTCCCCAGGTGTTTTGTTGTTGTTTATGCAGGTCTCTGATCTGGATGCTCCAGAATAAAAGTTTTCTGGTTTTTTTGTTTGTTTGTTTGATTTTTCTAATGCATTTTATTGTTATAAATCTGTGACTTGCCCCAGATCTTCATGTGGATGTACATGTTAGGTTTTTTCAGCCATTCCTTAGTCTTCTAGGGAATTAATTCTTGAAGGAGTTCATTTCCTTCGAGATACTCTCAGGAAATATCTGTAGGCTGCTGTTTCTCCCTCTGTTCCTGGCTTTATGGAGATCTTACAATCAGTCAGGTTCAGTCCTTGGGAATTTTCTGGAAGTGTCTGACTTTCCCTGATACAGAACACAGGGGATTAAAACCACTTGCTTACCTGGTGCCTAGGGTAGAGCTGGAGATGAAGGTCAACACAAAGACATTTTCCTGCATCCACAGAACCCAGACTTCAGTATAGCCAGTTGAAGCTGCCTTTGCTCCTCTGATCAGCTGGCCCCAAGAAACACCTGGGCTTCAGTTCTCTGCTATCTTCTGTCACATCAGAGCCCATTACGTGAGAGCCAGGCCTGGAGAGGGCAGTCTGAAAAAATCACCTCTCTTCTTTGGGCCTCAGTTCCTTTATGGAGACCAGATGACTGAGTCTCTAGAAACACATCTCTCTGCCGCGGCCCCTCGGATATGCCCACAAAGGGCCCACTCCTCCTGGGAAAGGTCACAGCCATGTCCCCAAAATGGTACTTAAGAAATACGTCTGGGACAAACCACCGCACATGGCTCCTCACTTTAGCTGCCAAGGCCACAGGAAGCTTTCTCCTCTCCATGGACGTAGCCCCAAGTTGCTCCAAAGCCTCAGCCTCCTCGGGTCAGTCCTGAGGAAACGAAGCTCTGTCCTCACCGGTGAGGCGGTGCCAGCCAGTGAGAGTTAAACCTGATGTATTTAAGGGCAGCAGCAGTGAGGAAGCTGAGCTCCAAAGAGTTCGTGATTGGTTTGAAGGACTGGCCTCGGGAAACAGATCCCGTGAAGCAAGGAGGGAGAGACTGGACCACTGAATGGACTCCTGTCTTCTTTCTGCACGTGCTGTTTGGTTTGTAACCTGGCAGAGTGTTTCCTTCTCTCAGACTTAATGTGCACTGCTTACATGCCGTCATCTTTGTTCGTACCTTCCTTCCCTCATGTAGTCTGTGGTATTTCTTGACCTCCTGTTTTGGACAGTGGGCTGTGCTTGACTCTAAAGGAAACATAAATGGGGAGGTGCTAGATTTACGCAGGTTACCGTAGAGGAACAAGATGGGTGCCCACAGGACTTTCTCCAGGGTACAAGTGATGGATCCTGTCAGGTTAGAAATCCAGTCAAGGGCTGTGGGGATTCAGGAGCGGGGCACATCCCTTCCCACTGGGGATGAAGCAGACACCTGAGAAGAGTGGGCTCTAATTGGCATCAGAAGGCTGGATATGATGTGTGGGACTATCAATAACCTCAGATATGCAGATGCCACCACCCTTAGGGCAGAAAGTGAAGAAGAACTAAAGAGCCTCTTGATGAATGTGAAAGAGGACAGTGAAAACGATGGCTTAAAGCTCAACATTCAGAAAACTAAGATCATGGCATCCAGTCCCATCACTTCATGGGAAATAGATGGAGAAACAGTGGAAACAGTGACAGACTTTATTTTGGGCTCCCAAATCACTGCAGATGGTGGTTGCAGCCATGAAATTAAAAGACGCTTACTCCTTGGAAGGAAAGTTTTGACCAACCTAGACAGCATATTAAAAAGCAGAGATGTTACTTTGCCAACAAAGGTCCGTCTAGTCAAGGCTATGGTTTTTCCAGCAGTCATGTATGGATGTGAGAGTTGGACTATAAAGAAAGGTGAGCGCTGAAGAATTGATGCTTTTGAACTGTGGTGCTGGAGAAGACCCTTGAGAGTCCCTTGGACTTCAAGGAGATCCAGCCAATCCATCCTAAAGGAGATCAGTCCTGACTGTTCATTGGAAGGGCTAAAGCTGACCAGTACTTTGGCCACCTGATGCGAAGAACTGACTCATTTGAAAAAACCCTGATGCTGGGAAAGATTGAAGGCAGGAGGAGAAGGGGACGATAGAGGATGAGATGGTTGGATGGCATCACCGACTCAATGGAGATGAGTTTGAGCAGACTCCAGGATTGGGGATGGACAGGGAGGCCTGGCATGCTGTGATCTATGGGGTCGCGAAGAGTCGGACACAACTGAGCAACTGAACTGAACTGAGGAGTCCACAAGAGATGTCTGAGTTACAGGGCTGAATCTGTGAACATCCGTAGTGACTCAATCATGAAGTATTTTATAACATTCAAATTGGTGCTAGTCATGTTGTAGCACTGCCTTTGTTTTTTATTCTGAGCATTTAATTTTTAAGGGAATGTCGTGGTAACAGCTGAGGTTCAGAGATGATGGTGTTTTCAAAGCCAGAATTGCTATTGAGTCATTGTTTAGATTCAGTTCAATTTAGTTCAGTCGCTTAGTCGTGTCCGACTCTTTGCGACTCCATGAATCACAGGATGCCAGGCCTCCCATCCATCACCAACTCCCAGAGTTTACTCAAACTCATGTCCATCGAGTGGGTGATGCCATCCAGCCATCTCATCCTGTCATCCCCTTCTCCTACCCCCAGTCCCTCCCAGCATCAGGGTCTTTTCCAATGAGTCAACTCTTTGCATGAGGTGGGCAAAGTATTGGAGTTTCAGCTTTAGCATCAGTCCTTCCAATGAACACCCAGGACTGATCTCCTTTAGGATGGACTGGTTGGATCTCCTTGCAGTCCAAGGGACTCTCAAGAGTCTTCTCCAGCACCACAGTTCAAAAGTATCAATTCTTCGGCGTTCAACTTTCTTCACAGTCCAACTCTCACATCCATACATGACCACTGGAAAAACCATAGCCTTGACTAGACGACCTTTGTTGGCAAAGTAATGTCTCTGCTTTTTAATATGCTATCTAGCTTGGTCATAACTTTCCTTCCAACGAGTAAACGTCTTTTAATATCATGGCTGTAATCACCATCTTCAGTGATTTTGGAGCCCAAAAATATAAAGTACGACACTGTTTCCACTGTTTCTCCATCTATTTCCCATGAAGTGATGGGACCGGATGCCATGATCTTTGTTTTCTGACTGTTGAGCTTTAAGCCAACTTTTTCACTCTCCTCTTTCACTTTCATCAAGAGGCTTTTTAGTTCCTCTTCACTTTCTGCCATAAGGGTGGTGGCATTTTCATATCTGAGGTGATTGATATTTCCCCCGGCAATCTTGATTCCAGCTTGTGCTTCTTCCAGCCCAGTGTTCCTCATGATGTACTCTGCATATAAGTTAAATTAGCAGGGTGACAATATACAGCCTTGACGCACTCCTTTTCCTATTTGGAACCAGTCTGTTGTTCCATGTCCAGTTCTAACTGTAGCTTCCTGACCTGCATACAGGTTTCTCAAGAGGCAGGTCAGGTGGTCTGGTATTCCCATCTCTTTCAGAATGTTCCACAGTTTATTGTGGTCCACACAGTCAAAGGCCTTGGCATAGTCAATAAAGCAGAAATAGATGTTTTTCTGGAACTCTCTTGCTTTTTGCATGATCCAGCGGATGTTGGAAATTTGATCTCTGGTTCCTCTGCCTTTTCTAAAACCTGCTTGAACATCTGGAAGTTCACGGTTCACATATTGCTGAAGCCTGGCTTAGAGAATTTTGAGCATGACTTTACTAGCGTGTGAGATGAGTGCAATTGTGCGGTAGTTTGAGCATTCTTTGGCATTGCCTTTCTTTGGGATTGGAATGAAAACTGACCTTTTCCAGTTCCAGCCACTGCTGAGTTTTCCAAATTCGCTGGCATATTGAGTACAGCACTTTCACAGCATCATCTTTCAGGATTTGAAATAGCACAACTGGAATTCCATCACCTCTGCTAGCTTTGTTCGTAGTGATGCTTTCTAAGGCCCACTTGACTTCACATTCCAAGATGTCTGGCTCTAGGTGAGTGATCACACCATCGTGATTATCTTGGTCATGAAGATCTTTTTTGTACAGTTCTTCTGTGTATTCTTGCCACCTCTTCTTAATATCTTCTGCTTCTGTTAGGTCCCTAGCATTTCTGTCCTTTATCGAGCCCATCTTTGCATGAAATGTTCCCTTGGAATCTCTAATTTTCATTAAGAGATCTCTAGTCTTTCCCATTCTGTTGTTTTCCTCTATTTATTTGCATTGATTGCTGAGGAAGGCTTTCTTATCTCTCCTTGCTATTCTTTGGAACTCTGCATTCAGATGATTGTATCCTTCCTTTTCTCCTTTGCTTTTTGCTTTTCTTCTTTTCACTGCTATTTGTAAGGCCTCCTCAGACAGCCATTTTGCTTTTTTGCATTTCTTTTCCATGGGGATGGTCTTGATCCCTGTCTTCTGTACAGTGTCATGAACCTCCGTCCATAGTTCATCAGGCCCCTTGTCTATCAGATCTAGTCCCTTAAATCTATTTCTCACTTCCACTAATCATAAGGGATTTGATTTAGGTCATACCTGAATAGTCTAGTGGTTTTCCCTACTTTCATCAATTTCAGTCTGAATTTGGCAGTAAGGAGTTCATGATCTGAGCCACAGTCAGCTACTGGTCTTGTTTTTGCTGACTGTATAGAGCTTCTCCATCTTTGGCTGCAAAGAATATAATCAGTCTGATTTCTGTGTTGACCATCTGGTGATGTCCATGTGTAGAGTCTTCTCTTGTGTTGTTGGAAGAGGGTGTTTGCTATGACCAGTGCGTTCTCTTGGCAAAACTCTATTAGCCTTTGCCCTGCTTCATTCCGTGCTCCAAGGCCAAATTCATCTGTTACTCCAGGTGTTTCTTGACTTCCTACTTTTTCATTCCAGTCCTCTATAATGTAAAGGACATCTTTTTTGGGTGTTAGTTCTAAAAGGTCTTGTAGGTCTTTATAGATCTGTTCAACTTCAGCTTCTTCAGCATTACTGGTTGGGGCATAGGCTTGGATTACCATGATATTGAGTGGTTTGCCTTGGAAAAGAACAGAGATCATTCTGTCGTTTTTGAGATTGCATCCAAGTACTGCATTTCAGACTCTTGTTGATTGTTTAGATTAGTCGTCTTTAATTAACCTTTTGGAGATCATGGCCCCAAATGACAACACGATTAAATCTGTGGGAGAATGTATATAGGGAGATAGAGAGAGAGAGAGGGAGATAGAATTGTATGTACCCTTTTAGGAGGTTCCAAGGGCCTCTGAATCCCCTATCAGCCCTGTGAATCATTAGTGGCTTGTTCTGATAAGGTCCTTATAAAATTGTTGTCCTTTTAAGCTAAGTGTGTGTGTGTGTTAGTCGCTCAGTCATGTCCAACTTTTTGTGACCCCATGAACTGTAGCCTGCCAGGCTCCTCTGTTATGGAATTCTCCAGGCAAGAATACTGGTTTGTTTTGTTTTAGTCGCAGAGTCGTGTCCGACTCTTTTGCGACCCCATGAACTGTAGCCTGCCAGGCTACCCCGTCCATGGGATTCTCCAGGCAAGAATACTGGAGTAGGTTGCTATTCCCTTCTCCAGGGATCTTCGTGACCTCAGGGTCACTGTGGTCTCCTGCATTGCAGGCAGATTCTTTACCATCTGAGCCACCTGGAAAGCCCTTCTCATCCATAAGTTAAACATACTACCCAACAAAGCTTGGTTCCTTTGATCCCTATTCCAGTTTCCTTCTGCTTGACATATGTATACAGTGAGCATTCCCAGGCTCCTCGCACATCAGTTACTATAAACCTCTGTGCTTTACTTCCCCTTCCCTCCTTCTCTGGAAACAATGAACGTACGTGTGTTTGTTGAGAAGGCAAATACACAGGTCAGTTCTGCCTGAGCAGAAGAAAAGCTCTTACACGCATTGTTGTGTATCTGTGCAAATAGCAGTTAGAAGCTGCTCAACATAATTGTCACAACTGTACATCTCCTGTATCCATGTTTTTAAAAAAATGCTTTTCACATTATTAAGCAACTTATCTAACCACAATCATGTTATTTAAAAAAACTAATGAAGCCCATATGTCCATGCAGATATAAGATGCTGAAGGATGATACATTAAAAGGCATGTGGACTCAGAGATAGCAGTGCAGGTGGTGGGTCTTGGCCGCACTGCTGTTTGAAATTTCACTGAGAAAATTGGATAGGAAAGAGGAGGGATAATGTTTATCCCTCCTGTTTTTTCCTTCTGATGTTCTAGTGAGTAGGTTAAATGAAATTGAGCAAAAGATACATTACAAAATTAAAACATTGATGAGCTCTCTAGCATCTCAGCCTTTGGACCTTCTGTTTTTCCCCTTTCTATTCCTGTTATTAAAGACTTTAAAATTTTTATTTTTATGGAGTTTTAAAAACTATTTATTTGGCTGTACCGGGTCTTAGTTGCAGAACATGGAATCTTCAATCTGCAGTGAAACATGAAGGATCCTTAGTTGCAGCATGTGGTATCTAGTTACCTGATCAGTGATCAAACCCTGGCCCCCTGCTTTGGGAGCATGGAGTCTTATCCATTGGACCACCAGGGAAGTCCCTATTTTTGTACAATTTTAAAAGATTACTATTTACAGTTATTATAAAATATTGGCTATATTCCTCATGTTGTACAAACATCCTTGCATGGGCCTTCATTTTTGTTTCCAGTTTTAATCCTGATTTATTTGGAAGAGGTACTTCATATTTTTTTTAAATGCTCTGAAAGCAGTCAAAATGAAATTCAAAAATAGAACAACCTAAGGATTGCATAACATTGTGCTATAGGACTCCATAGGCTATAGGAAGATCATGTAAATTAGCGCAAGAGACTCTGAGAAATCCCTGAAGGGAGACGGGTCATTTTATAAGAAATCCAGCCCAGAGGCTTTGCTGAGGTCCTGTACTGGTAGTGGAATTGAAGGGGGGACTTTACATTTTTGGTTCCTGATTCACTGTCTGTCCTCTCTCCTCTGCCACTGACTCTTGGGGAAACGCACCCCAGCTTTTTGAGTCTCGACCTCTGTATTTCCACAGCGTTCCCAGTTTCCTGAACGTGGCAGAGCTGTTTTGAGAATCAGACTGTACAGTGCAGTGGATCTCAGGGCATGATCTCCAGACCACCATCCACATCCCCACCAGAAGCATCTCCTGGGAGTTCATTAGAATTAGATCTTCTCAGGCCCCACCTCAAACCTGAATCAGAAACCCTGGGGGTTGGGGGGCAGCACTCCACCTCCAGGTGATCCTGGTACAGGCTCAGATTTGAGGACCACATCAAATTTGTGATGATGCATGTAAGATAGCTTTACAAAAAGAGCTTCTTTTCTTTTCTTTTTTTTTTTTTCATATTTTTGGGGGGGTTATCCTTTTTTTTTTTTTTTTTAACTTTTTCTTTTATAATGGTGTCCCAGGCGGCACAGTGGTAAAAAATCCACCTGCCAGTGCAGGAGACACATGTTTGATCCCTGGGCCAGGAAGATCCCCTGGAGGAGGAAATGGCAACCCACTCCAGTATTCTTGCCTGGAAAATTCCATGGACAGCGGAGCCTGGGGTCCGCTAGGGTCCATGGGGTCGCAAAGAAGCTGACACAGCTGAGCAACTAAGCACACACAGAGCTAATTAACAATGTGGTAGTTTCAGGTGGACAGCAAAGGGGCTCAGTCACCCCTATACATGAATCCATCCTTCCCCAGTCTTCTGTGAGTTTTCCTAGCATGTCAGAACTTTCTCATCGCCCCATAAAGTTCCCTCCCATTGGTACCCGTCTCCCTTGGGCAACCACTCTTCAGTGATAGGCATGTTGTAAAAGGAAGTGAGATGACCTATTGACAAGTTGGACACGGAAAGACCATTGATGGTGTTCTCTTTTTCCTTTACTTCTGATACCTAACCTTTTTTTGTTTAATTACTAAGCCTAGTTCTCTGTGGTTTTTCAGCCCATGGACCAAGCATCTCTCAAAAACAGTGATGTTCTCATCCTGACGGGCCTTACCCAGATTCCCACCGCAAACCCTGATGGCATGGTGGGTGAGTTCTGCAGCAACCTAGGTATGTGTCCAGGGAGAGTCTTAAATGGGAGGAAACGGTCTGCGTTTATTTTTCGATCGCCCTGCTCCTGTGGTGCCTTTCTGTCCCTTTGCTTCTCATTCACACCCTGTGATGCCCCCACTATGACCTTTTCCCTCATTTATTTACACGCTTTCTGTTGATCCTTCAAAACCTACTGTGGTCAACAGAAGCAATTCTTAAGCAACTTAAATCTGAAGGCACAAAAAAATGGTGGTTCTAATGGTAAGTTTGAATTTTTAGCAGTTATACAACCGAAGCTCAACATTCTCCCACTTACATAGAAACCTTCCTCTTCTTGCTTTTTGGTGGGTTTTGCAGGTGGGTCAGGGGTGCTTATAGGATAAGCAGAGTTAAAGAAAGGAGTAATCCTGTCTTTGCTTTGCAAATAATAGCACAGAAAAGACGGTTAATATTTTGAATTCACAACAAGGATACATTGAACAGGTGTATTTTTTCCCCAAAAATATTTGCTTGGTATTATTTTTTCTTCTTTGTGGGGTGGGATGGGGGACTAAAATTGAGAGACTTGTTGAAAATTTCCTACCGGAATAAATGTATGCTTCTTTGGAATAATTGTCAACAAAGTCTAGAAATGCTGCATTTCTTCTAGAAATGTGTAGGTCGCTTCCTATCTTAGCTCAGGCTACTGTAACAAATACCAGAGGCTGGTAGCTTTAAACAACACTTATTTCTCACAGTTCTGGAGGCTAGGATGTTAGGGATGCGGTGGGCAGCACAGCTGGATTCTGGTCAAGGACCCCTTCTCTGGCTTACAGACAGTAGTGTCCCCAAAGGCAGAGAAAGGCTGCCCTGGGGCCTCTTCCTCTTTTTATAAGGGCACTAATCCCCCACTGATCGTGGGAGCTCCACCCTCATGACCTCATATAGACATGGTCACCTCCCAAAGGATCCCCTTGCTAACACTGTCACATTGAGGGTTAGAGCTTCAATATATGAACTTCAGGGGACACATTCATTCCATAACTGTTACCAAAGAGGAGTTCATGAGCTCAGGCCCCTCAACCCTGTTACCTCAGCTCTGGGGGAGGGAAGTGTTTGTCGTCTAACATTTACATGGAAGACACTATCCTGTGAAATTTCACTTTCCCTTGCCAATAGTTGTAGACTTCTTTATTCTTTGCTGATTTTAAGCTACCAGTAATTTACTCTTGGGCTTCCTAGGTGGCTCAGTGATAAAGAATCCACCTGCCAGTGGAGAAGACGCAGGTTTGATCCCTGGGTTGGGGAGATCCCCTGTTGATGAAATGGCAACCCACTCCAGTATTCTTTGCTGGGAAATCCCACAGACAGATGAGCCTGGCAGGCCACAGTCCATGGGGTCGCAAAGAGTCAGACATGACTGAACAACTGAACAACAGTTCACTCGTACCTTGGAAAAATAATTGGACTGGTCTCAACGAGACTCTTTGTATGCTTGTTTATAACTCTAGAATCATGGAATCCAAGAGCTTCAGATCTTAAAAGAATCTTCCGTGTAATCCACTGTTTCTCAGAGGGGTCCACTAACCACCTGCCTCAAATTTTGAGGCTGTGCCACAGTCAGACCATCTGAGGAGAGAAGAGACCTAGTAAGGAAGTTGTATTTTTATCATGTTGTGGCAATTTTCCTACAAAAGAAAGCTTGAAAACCACTGGTTCAGTTCACTCCTCTCGTAAGCAGTGAGGAAGCTGAGGCCCAGGAGGTTGCGGTGGCTTTCCTGAGATCCCGCAGCTCGTGATGGGCTGGGGCTAGAGCCTGCAGCTCTCTCATCTTTTCCCTGGCTCCTACTCCGTTGATAGTGGGTCAGCCAGTCCTCCATGCACAGCATCTTGGAGGACACGGATGTGAGAGCTGGGGCATACAGGAGGATGGAGTTCGGGTTCTGCCCCCTGCCTCTGCTTGTTTTCATCTGTATTGCAAACTAGACAAAGAAAGAAACTAGCTTTGGCTTGTTTCAGCCAGTTACAGTTTCTAATATGATTTTGGTTATAAAGTGCAGTTCCTCATTTGATAACTGATTTTAAGCCTTTAAAGTACAGAGGATTTTCTTATAGACAAAACACTCATGGAAGAAAATGCCACTAGAATGAGTCAAACGGAAAAACTTGGCCTATTTCCTTATGGGTCACTCAGCAATGATCAGAGACCAAACCAAGACAAATGAAAGTTCTGAGCAGGAGCTGAAAAGAGAAGGAGCTGGGATGGTCTGTCCCAAAGCTCATCTGCCATTGGAAACTTGAAAACCCAAACACATCCCTGCACACCCTGGTCCCAGGACCTGAGATGATGAATCCCTCAGGTGATCATCAGTAAGCCTCTGGACCCTCCCACTCTGGTGCTAGTCTTCAGAAGAAGTTGTTGGGGCTTCCCTGGTGTCTAGTTGGTTAAGAATCCTCCTGCCATTGCAGGAGACATGGGTTCTATCCCTGATCCAGGAAGCTCTTGCATGCCTCGGGGCAACCAAGCCCATGCTCCACAACTACCGAGCCTGTGCTCTAGAGCCCGGGAGTCACAACTACTGAAGCCCAAGACCCTAGAGCCCATGCTCTGCAGCAAAAGCTACTGCAGTGAGAAGCCCGCGCCTCACAACTGGAGAGTAGCCCCGGCTCACCGCAACTAGAGGAAAGCCCTCCCAGCTACGAAGACCCAGCAGGGCCAAAAATAAGTAATTCATTTTTTTTTTAAGTCGATTGTTTGTTGAATGGACCAGTGACTGAGAATCCTTACTAAAATTGTTCCTTTAAAAAAAATAACTCAGGGTCCTCTCCACCTACACACTATAATACTGCTGATTTGTTGGTATTTGAGCTATAAAGCAAGCAACTGAAAATTAGAAGTCAAATCTTTTTTTTTCTTTATATTTTGATGAAAATTTTTGTCTTGATGACTTTTGCTTAAGAAAATAGTGTATTTGTTACTCATTTAAAGTGGAGGCAAGATTACATGATTTTTTTTTTCATATATGGGTATGAAAATCTTTTTTGCACCAGATATCTCAGTTGATAGAATATTAATTTTTTCGTACATTTTCCCAAAAAAACAAAGTTGATTGTTACCCAAATGAAGTGAATTATAGGAACAGAAGTGGAAAAATGAAACAAATGCGAACATAATTTGTAAAGTTCTGTCCTGCCTGTATAAAACTATTCTTTTGAGGCTACTTTTCCCCCCTCTGGCCTCAACTTTTCTTTTTGTTTTTAATATTATTGAAGTCTGTTTGATTTACAGTGTCCTGTGGCTTCCACCCTTCTAGCACTGACAGTACGGAATGGAGGAAACGTGTTGGTCCCCTGCTACCCTTCCGGAGTGATCTACGACCTCCTGGAGTGCCTGTATCAGTACATTGACTCGGCTGGCCTCTCCAGCATCCCTTTCTACTTCATCTCCCCAGTGGCTAACAGTTCACTGGAGTTTTCACAGATTTTTGCCGAGTGGTAGGTCTTTGTTTTTCCTGTGATCCCTACACTCAAAGCAGTAAGAAAAGAAAGAGCGTTTTAGTTTTAATTTTAAAAGAAATAGTCCTTTTTTTCCTCACCTTTCTGTGGAACCTTCATTTTTTTCCCCCTCTGTGATATGAAGATTGTGTTAATGAAACCCAGAGCAGTTACTTTGCTAGGATTTGGGAGAATTGTTATCAAGAAGGGAAGGAGGAAAGGCAGAGACGTAGCTTAGCCAGCGGCTTCAAAATGAACAACAGGACTATTTTGCACTTACCTTCCCACATGCTTGCCTCTGTCTGTTACAAAGTGCAGTCGCATTCTAAAAGCTAAAAACAGTTTCAAAGCCCAGCTCATGTCCTCTGAAATTTTTAACACCAAATCTGATGGGGGAACTAGCTTATTTTTCCATTTCAGTAGTATATTTGGTGGCAGTGTTTTATTACAACAGGAAATTATTTGATCAAATCCTAGGATGGGTAAATTATTGAGCAATGTGAAGTGGGTGAAACTTTTCAGGATTGTTTAGATGGGTGTTTGAATCTAACTCACCACAAAAAGGCAGGGGTAGGAGCAAATACTGTAAGTTACTCACCGGACTTAATGGGGTAGTGACACACAGGGTGAGCTTAACCCGTCTACTGGTGTGATGACCTGATGGACACAATAGTCTAAAAGCTTCTGATTTCAGAGGAATTTGTACATTATTCTGTGCAGCGTTCACTGACTCTGGGAGATAGTGAAGGACAGGGAAGCCTGACGTGCTGAAAGCAACTGAAGGGCAACTGTGCCGCATACATCATTTGTACAACTTACCCCAAAGCTGTACTTGCCTACCCCCACTTTTAAGTATCATTTTTTTCTTCCCATTTTAGTTGTGCTCTAGGCATTTTTTTTCTGTTTTTAAATTCAGACAGGCTTCTCCATCCCAGGTGCATATTATCCGTGTTCATTCATAGGACTTTTTGTTGTTATTTATATTTGACTTAGTGACTAACAATAAAAAGTCACTTTTGTTGGTGGCCATTGGATTTCTTCTTTGATTGGAAGTCTCTTCTCCCCCATTATGGGAAGGTAATCTTGAATACGTGGCAGTCCACATAAAGATCACTGCACATTTATCAGCATGTTCTGAACGTCTTCAACCAGACCCTCAGCTGAAAATACTGAACAATGCAAGCTCCTGGGCCAGCCTTGTTGGCCCCTGTGGATGGTGTCCTAACTGGGTGTCTGCCCTTCCAATCCACTCTTGTTGTCAGAATGTGTGCTGGGCTAGGACTCGGGACTAGTAAGAGTAGGTTGTTTTTGGGTTCCTGTTTTTTGCTATTTGTTTTTAATATGAGTGTAATATATGTTTACTAGAGAAAAAGAAAGTTACAGAGAACAGTGAAAATAATCTGAACCCATGATCCCACTACTAGAAATAATGTCACTATTAGATTCTGATGTATTTCATCTTTCTATATAGGGATCATGCTGAATATTTAATTGTGAATCCTGCTTTTAAATTTTTAATCCGCATTGCAGGCGGATTCTTTCCCAGTTGATCCACCAGGGAAGCCCATGAATACTGGAGTTGGTGGCCTATCCCTTCTCTAGTGGATCTTTCTGACCCAGGAATCGAACCAGGGTCTCCTGCATTGCAGGCAGATTCTTTACCAGCTGAGCTACCAAGGAAGCCCAATGCTAGATTAGAGCATTAGAAAATCTTTGATACCATCATTTCTCCTTGACTGCATTATGGCATCATTACTCATCATTTATACATAGTATAATTTACATAACTGTTGTTTTATGGGGTGGACAGGCTTTTCCCAATATTTTTCCTTTTAGTGATTAAATTTTCAATTAATATCATTCTGTATATTTATGACTACATCCGCTTTGGGTAAGTTACTAAAAATAGTATTACTGGAACAAAATGTATACATATTTTTTAATGTTCATTATACAAATCTAAATTGCTTTCCAGAAAAATTTTTATGTCTTCTGTAAATTATTCCTTATTTGCCTATTTACATTTATTTGCCTATTTATCTATTTATTTGAACCCTATATATGTATTAAAGATCCTATTGCTTTTTTATATCTACAGACATCGTTTCCCATTTTGACACTTTTTTCAGTTTTGTCTTTTGATTTTGTTTTTTCAATAATAACTTGTTCCTTTTAGTAAATAATTTTAAGTATAGAAAGGTTGCGGATATAGTACAGAAACTCCCATATACCTTCTACTCAGGTTCCCCCCAGTGTTCGTGTCTTACGTGGTCATGCATTCTGTCTCAAAGCTAAGAAATTAACACAAGCACAGTATTATTAACTGGATTCCACTCTTTGTTCATATTACACCAGTTATTCCACTAATGCTTGTTTCCTCTTCCAGGATCCGATCCAGGGTAGCACGTGGCATTCCTTGGTTCATTCCTCTTTAATATTTGTATGTTTGGCTGCATCAGGTCTTTGTTACATCATATGAACACTTAGTGAAAGCACGTGGGGTCTAGTTCCCTGACTAGGGATTGAACCTGGGCCTCCTACATTGAGAGCAGTGAGTCTTAGCCACTGGACCACTGGACCACCAGAGAAGCCCACCACGTTGCATTTCAGTTCAGTCGCTCAATCATGTCCGACCCTCCAATCCCATGGACTGCAACACGCCAGGCCTCCCTGTCCGTTACCAACTCCCAGAGTTTGCTCAAACTCATGGCCATTGAGTCGGTGATGCCATCCAACCATCTCATCCTCTGTTGTCCCCTTCTCCTGCCTTCAGTCTTTCCCAGCATCAGGATCTTTTCAAATGAGTCCATTTTTCACATCTGTTGGCCAAACTGTTGGAGTTTCAGCTTTAGCATCAGTCCTTCCAATGAACATTCAGGACTGATTTTCTTTAGGGTTGACTGGTTGGATCTCCTTGCAGTCCCAGGGACTCTCAAGAGTCTTCTCCAACACCACAGTTCAAAAGAATCAATTTTTGGCGCTCAGCTTTCTTTATGGTCCAACTCTCACATGACTACTGGAAAAACCATAGCTTTAACTAGATGGACTTTGTCAGCCAAGTAATGTCTCTGTTTTTTAATATGCTGTCTAGGTTGGTCATAGCTTTTCTTCCAAAGAGCAAGAGTCTTAATTTCCTGGCTGCAGTCACTATCTGCAGTGATTTTGGAGCCCAAGAAAATCAAGTCTGTCACTGTTTCCATTGTTTCCCATCTGTTTGCCATGAAGTGATGGGACCAGATGCCATGATCTTAGTTTTCTGAATGTTGAGTTTTAAGCCAACTTTTTCACTCTTCTCTTTCACTTTCATCAAGAGGCTCTTTAGTTCTTCTTCGCTTTCTGCCATAAAGGTGTGTCATCTGCATATCTGAGGTTATTGATATTTCTCCCGGCAGTCTTGACTCCAGCCTGTGCTTCATCCAGCCTAGTATTTCTCATGATGTACTCTGCATAGAAGTTAAATAAGCAGGGTGATAATATACAGCCTTGACATACTGCTTCCCCAGCTTGGACGCAGTCCGTTGTTCCACGTCCAGTTCTAACTGTGGCTCCCTGACCTGCACATAGACTTCTCAGGAGGCAAGTAAGGTGATCGGGTATTTCCATCTCTTTAAGAATTTTCTATAGTTTGTTGTGATCCACACAGTCAACGGCTTTAGCATAGTCAGTGAAGCAGATGTAGATGTTTTTCTGGAATTCTCTTTCTTTTTCAATGATCCAACAAATGTTGGCAATTTGATCTCTGGTTCCTCTGCCTTTTCTAAATCCAGCTTGAACATCTGGAAGTTCTCAATTCATGTCCTGTTGAAATCTGACTTGGAGAAATTTGAGCATTACTTTGCTAGCGTGTGAGATGAGTGCAATTATGCAGTAGTTTGAGCATTCTTTGGCATTGCCTTTCTTTGGATTTGGAATGAAAACTGACCTTTTCCAGTCCTGTGGCTACTGCTGAGTTTTCCAAATTTGCTGGCATATTGAGTGCAGCACTTTCACAGCATCATCTTTTAGGACTTGAAATAGCTAAATTGGAATTCCAGCTTTGTTCGTAGTGATGCTTCCCTAAGGCCCACTTGACTTCGCATTCCAGGATGTCTGGCTCTAGGTGAATGGTAACACCATCATGGTTTTCTGGGTCATGAAGATCATTTTTGTATAGTTCTTCTGTGTATTCTTGCCACCTCTGCTTTATATCTTCTGATTCTGTTAGGTCCATACCATTTCTGTCCTTTATTGTGCCCATCTTTGCGTAAAATGCATTTATCTCTTTTATTTTTTTGACAGAAGTATTTTAGTTTTATACTTTTATGTATTGATGCTAATTGATGTATTATCCTTTGTAGCACTCTACATTAAAGTTTTAAACCAAGCTCTTTTATTTATCCCTCTTACTGAGTTTGAAATAAAGACACTACTATTGTCTGGTTGCTGCTGCTGCTGCTGCTAAGTCACTTCATTCGTGTCCGACTCTGTGTGACCCCATAGGCGGAAGCCCACCAGGCCCCCTGGGATTCTCAAAAAGTATCTTGTTTTTGTATTTTACATCTTCTTCCACAAAGTATATAAAGTGATGTTTTTAAAGTCGAGTTCAACCAAAGGTAGGAAAAATTAGATAATAGATTGTATAATGAAGGAAGTTCAGACGAAACCTAGACCCCCAGAGTCCTGAATCATTCCATCAGAAGTAATATCTGTTAGAATTGTTGAAATGCTTTAATTCTGCTTTAGTAGGATTCTTAGAAGCAGGTTCTAACAATCACTGCATGTATTTTTTTCCCCAACTTAAAAATGTCAGACCTGTGGAACACCACGTATCTTGATTAACTTTTTATCACATTTGCTTTTCCAGAAATCCCTATGTCTTAAATGTCATATCTGACTAGGGAGAAACAGACTACCTAAAACAGTCAGTGTCTCTGGATTAAGATAGTTCCTAGAGAGATTTATCACCCTCCATTTTGACCTACCAAATTCTGCTATTTATGAAATGGTACATGTACAAAATAGAAATCTGTCTCAACAGAAGATTACTTTCTACTCAAATTTGATCACTTTGGAATTCCCTGGTGGTCCATTGGTTAGGACTTCGTGCGTCCACTGCAGGAGGCTTGGGTTCAATCCCTGGTCTGGGAATTAAGATCCTGTGAGCCTTGTGGTACAGTCAAAAAACTGATCACAACTAAATGAAATACAGTATCTTGGATTGGATCCTGGAAGAGAAAAAAAACATCAGTGGAAAAACTGGTGACAGCTGAGTAAAGTCTGCTGCTGCTGCTGCTGCTAAGTCACCTCAGTCGTGTCCAACCCTGCGTGACCCCATAGATGGCAGCCCATCAGGCTCCCCCGTCCCTGGCATTCTCCAGGCAAGAACGCTGGAGTGGGGTGCCATTTCCTTCTCGAGTGCATGAAAGTGAAAAGTGAAAGTGAAGTCACTCAGTCACATCCAACTCCCAGCGACCCCATGGACTGCAGCCCACCAGGCTCCTCCATCCATGGGATTTTCCAGGCAAGAGTACTGGAAGTGGGGTGCCATTGCCCTCTCTGGAGTAAAGTCTAGAGCTTAGCTAACTGTAATGTACTGATGTCAATGTCTTTGTTTAACAAAACATAGTTTGAGATGGTGAAAGGTATATGGGAACTCTGTACTATCTTTGCAAGTTTTCTGTAAATCTAAAATTAGTCCAAAATAAGAAGCTTGTGTTTTAAGGAAAAAAATGTATTGAGGAATTTCAAAGGTTAAAAATACGCTCACAAGAGACTTATGTCCTGATTACTTTATAAATGCCAGCTTTATATTTACAGTGAGATTCACTGGCAGGAAAATTTTAAACTTCAGCGTGTATTTGCACTGTTTAACCACTAGGTGGCAGCAAATGCCTCTATGCACCCTGCCTAATGTGCTGATGTGTTTGTTTTTTTTTAAGGCTTTGTCACAACAAACAGACTAAGGTGTATCTCCCAGAACCGCCTTTTCCTCATGCTGAGGTAAGAACATGGGACCACTGGGTCAGAGCGAGTAAGAAATGTAGGTAAAGCTACGTGGGTGGAAATAGCAGGTCATTAGAATTAAGAAATGTGGAGATAAACTGATGCAGCCCTCTGTTTGCCTCGTAAGGTGGCTGTGAATATGCTGACTCAAGATGTGTCACTTTCTCTTCTTCTTAACACCTTGCATTTCCAGTATGGTGCTCAGTTCATAGTCTACTTCTGTTTCATTGACTGGGTGAGGAATTTTATTCTAGTACCTACTACTGCCTTTTTTGCATAATAGATTTACTTATTGTCAAAGCCTTCCTACTAGTTGGTTATGTCTATCTTTAGTATAAGGGCTTCCCAGGTGGCGCTAGTGGTAAAGAACCCCCCTGTCAGTGCAGGAGACACAAGAGACATGGGTTCAATCCCTGAGTCAGGAAGATCCCCTGGAGAAGGAAATGGCAACCCACTCCAGTATTCTTGCCTGGGAAATCCCATGGACAAAGGAGCCTGGTGGGCTACAGTCTGTGGGGTCACAAAAGGGTTGGACGTGACTGAGCAACTAACACTTTCACACACACAGAAAGCTCACCTTTGGTGCTAGAAGTCAGGAGCGCGGTCATCACAGACAGCAGTGGGGGCCGGCAGGACCTGGAAGTGGGCAAGGGGCATTTCTGAGGAGCTGGTGGTGCTGTTGCTTGATGTGTGAATGGGGATGTTTTCGTTTTGTAAAAATGCCATGCGGTTAGGTACGTCTGTGCAGGTACTTATGTATAGGGATTTTGCTGACTGACTTATTATGCAATTAACTATTGACTCAAGAGTAAATTGCAACAAATGTCCTGCTGATTATTTTAAATCTTACTACTGTTTTCCTACTTCCAAGGATGGGTCTTTCATTAACTAGGGCGTCAAGTGGAAGGTTTTGAGCAAGTTATTTGCAGTCCTCATACTGTTTTGTTTTTGAATTTTAATTTACTTGGCTGCACCATGTGGCATGTGGGATCTTGGTTCCCCAACCAGGGATTGAACCTGCACCCCTTCCTTGGAAGGCAGTCTTAACTGGTCTCCAGGACGTTCCCATGCAGCCCTCATACTGTCTTTTTTTGGCGGTGCTAGTTCTTTGCTGCTGCACGGGCTTTGCTCCAGTTGCGGAAAGCGGGAGCTGCCCTCTCATTGCAGTGCTCCGGCTTCTCTTACTGCCGAGCACAGGCTCTGTGGTGCAGGAGCTTCCACAGTTGCGGCTCCCACGCTCTAGAGCACAGGCTCAGTAGCTGTGGCGCACGGGCTCAGTTGTTCCATGGCATGTGGGATCTTCCCAGATCAGGGCTAGAACCGATGTCTTCTGCATTGACAGGCGGATTCTTTACCACTGAGCCACCAGGAAGGCCCCCTCATACTGTCTTCACAGCCGCCAAGGCTTTTGCAAACTCTGTCATTACTACAGTGAAATTCAGGGTAGAAATCTAATCGTGTCAGAAAATTAAGTGTGGCAGAACATGCTCGGTAGTGGGCTTTACCACTGAAAGTGTACTTGCCTCTCCCCTAGGAACAGTTAGCCTTTCCTTAGAACTTGATCTCGAAGGGTATTACCGTGTTCTTACCCACAAGTTTGTCATGAATGACCTTTGTCCCACTCACAGTTAGGGGTGGGAAGAGGCCAAAGTTGCACAATCAGGGTTCCTAATACGCGCTTATTGATATCAGGGCCTGATGGAATTGATAGTATCAGGTGACCAGTGCCCATGAGCAAATGCACTTCTGCCTTTAGTACTGATGAAAACTGCTTTACAGAATTCCTACCTGCAGCTTCACTGCCTGCGTAGTTTAGACCTTAAATCAGCACAAAGGTAATTCTCGATGGTCAAAAAGGTAGTCAGTCAGCTGGAAAGGTAGATATGATGGGATGAAAAAAAAATCCGAATGCCTACAACTGACTTGTGTGCGAAGACCTGCTGCTCTCCTTAGAGTCACAGTCATCTCCTTGACGCGTGTGTCCTTTAGTCAGCCATTTATCTATTGAACTGGGGCGGGTAATGCTTTGGGCCACATAGGTTATAAAAAATGTCAGTTTTGTTTGTATGTAACTAGGATGCTAAAACTGAAACTCCAATACTTTGGCCACCTCATGCGACGAGTTGACTCACTGGAAAAGAGTCTGATGCTGGGAGGGATTGGGGGCCGGAGGAGAAGGGGACGACAGAGAATGAGATGGCTGGATGGCATCACCAACTCAATGGACATGAGTCTGAGTGAACTCCGGGAGTTGGTGATGGACAGGGAGGCCTGGCGTGCTGTGGTTCATGGGGTCGCGGAGAGTCGGACACGACTGAGCGACTGAACTGAACTGAACTGAGGAAGGGAAGTAAGAATGCAATGAGCGTTCCATCTTTACTATTCATATCCCAGCCAAGCATGTGACCTCTGATTAAGGCCTCCAGGGTGGCCTTGCTAATGAAAGCAGTCTCTCGGAATTAAAGGTTATATCTTTCAGAGTGAAGAAAGTTGGGTTTCCATTTGGGAATGGCCGCGTTGTTGCCTGGGCCCTCCTCTTATGCATCAGCAGTAACTACAGGACCGAACAGTGTCTCACACCAGTTCTTTATCCATCAGATAGCATCTCAGGGCAATGTTGTTGTTGTCATTTAGTCACTAAGTCATGTCTGAGTCTTTGCGACTCCATGCACCATAGCCCACTAGGTTCCTCTATCCGTGAGATTTTTCAGGCAAGAATACCGGAGTGGGTTGCCATTCCCTTCTCTAGGGGATCTTCCTGACCCAGGATCAAACCCATGTCTCTTGCATTGCAGGCGGATTCTTTACCACTAAGCCTCTCAAGGCAATAGTAGTTGATACTGAGGGTCTCTGAAGTGTGGGCGTTTATCAGCTGACTTGGTGCCAGAGTGAAGCAGCGGGGCTGGGGCAGCACGGAGAACTTCTGAACAGTGTCACAAGATGCCATCTGTGGTGGTCACTGTATATGGCATTGTCTTGGGTCAGGCCTGATTGGCAGGGGAGAATTTCCAGGGCTTGTACTGAAAAGAGGACCTTTATGGTTCAGAACATTCATGTTTTGAGACAGGTTTGAAGCCATGCATGGCCTGCTCCTCCCCACAACTCCCTGTCAGGAGGCCATCAGAGCACCCACGCACGTTTCTGAAAGCCTCGGTTCCTGTGCCTCCGTCCCCATGGTGACGTCACACAGCTCCGCCTGCCCACGCGGTGGTCCTGTGCTGGTCGACAGGGTCTCTTGTGTGAGGCGGTAACTGTTGACAGAACTCAGTGATGCTCAGAGCTTGGGGAAGTCACTTACACTTCCGAGACTTCTGGGACTTCTGGGCCTGCGGCTCAGCCTGTCAGGAAGCCCGGGAGGAAGGGTTAGACAGAATCCAGCCAGAACAGCCTGAATGAAAGTTTCCAGTAAGTATGACAGTTGGAGAGCTTCCCTGGTGGCTCAGATGATAGAGAATCTGTCTGCAATGCAGGAGACCCAGGTTCCATATCTGGGTCACAAAGATCCCTTGGAGAAGGGGATGGTTACTCCCTCCCAACATCCTTGCCTGGAGAAATCCATAGACAGAGGAACGTTGCGGGCCACAGTCCATGAGGACGCAAAGAGTCGCACACGACTGAGTGACTAACACACTCATAGACCAGCGTTACCCAAAGACCCACGCTGGAGAAAGTCACACTGTAGGCTAAAAAGCTGCATCCTCATCTTGTGTTTTCAATGTGCTCGTCACTCTCCCGTGCTGCAGTCCTTCCTTCATGGGCAGGCTCACATCTCTCCCTGTGCTTTTGACACGTGCTCTAGCTCATTCAGACCAACAAGCTGAAGCACTACCCCAGCATCCATGGAGACTTCAGCAACGACTTCAGGCAGCCGTGCGTGGTCTTCACTGGACACCCTTCCCTCCGGTTCGGGGACGTGGTCCATTTCATGGAGCTCTGGGGAAAGTCGAGTCTCAACACGGTCATCTTCACAGGTAAATAAACCAGCAAACAAAACCCCGTGCTTCCCACTGGGACCATCCCTGAATACCTGTAGGATGTTACCTACCACACAGAGACCCCAGGAGAATTTGACAGTAAGGCGTAAATATGATACTGTTGTTGTGTCCAACTCTTTGTGACCTCAGGCTTCCCTGTCCTTCACCATCTCCCGGACCTTGCTCAGACTCATGTCTGTTGAGTTGGTGATGCCATCCAACCATCTCATCCTCTGTCACCCACTTCTCCTCCTGCCTTCAATCTTTTCCAGCATCAGGGTCTTTTCCAGTGAGTCAGTTCTTCCCATCAAGTGGCCAAAGTATTAGAGCTTCAGCATCAGTCCTTCCAGTGAATATTCAGGGTTGATTTCCTTTAGGATCAACTGGTTGGATCTCCTTGCTGTCCAAGGGACTCTCAAGGGTCTTCTTCAGCACCACAGTTCAAAAGCAACAATCCATTAGATCATTATTCTGTTGTAAATACCAAAGGATAAATCACCCTGCAGGCGGAGGAGAAGAACAAAACAAACTGTCCCATTGGATGACTGTGCGCTGGACAGGGCTTTCATAGCTGTTTTTGTAGATTTTGTCCCCGAGACAGATTTCTGGTCTAGAACGACTGTTGACAGGATTTTGTAAGCTATTCAAAAACTGCAGGAATTCCAGTGATGAGTCTTGCTTCACCCTTTAGGAATTACTGACTGAGATGGATCTTTCTCCTTAGTTTATAGTTTGCTCTGGCTTGCAGTTTTTCTCGTGGAGATGAACCCCTCAGAATAAAGCTAATCCTTTAGTGAGGGCACCTTAGGGGTTTTACTTAATCATTATCTTATCAATCAGGGTCTTCAGATAGTCTAGGGATTTGAAACTCTCACGGGCACTGAAGTAAAAAGCCTTGATATGAAATCTAGTCAGAGTTACTGTGACCTCAGCCAGGTTACTTACCTCTCTGTAAAATGGGACTGTGGGTGGCTCCTCCTCGGGCAGCTCTGTGCTTTTAGTGAAATGTTATAAGGAAGGAGTTCTTACAAGGCCTGGCCCAAAAGCCTGTGGAGAAAGGACCAGCTGCCTTCTGGGAGTTTCTAGTGACTTAAGATGTGAGTGGTGGGGGAGTCTAGTTATACCCAAAGCTTTGGGGCCAAGTGGCCCCTTCCCCACACTCAGCCCGCAATGAGGCCAGCCAGAGACCACCAGGAACATCCAGTAATCAGTCAAACCTGGGTGCTGACTCACTGCGGTGAGTCGGGGAGACTGCCAGGGGGAGGCATGAGGCATCGCAGGACACGGTCAAAGAACTTACAGGTTGGGCCTTGGGTTGGGTGATCTTGGAGGCGGGCTCATTGCTCTGGCTTGGGTGTCATCAGGACCGGAAGTAGTTCTCTGGTTGGACATCTTGATTCTTGTCTAGAGGGTTAGAAGAACAGAGCCAGGACAGGGTGGCATCTGCTTGTTTTGAGGTTTGGACAGAGCTGTGGTCATGTATGGATGTGAGAGTTGGACTGTGAAGAAAGCTGATCGCTGAAGAATTGATGCTTTTGAACTGTGGTGTTGGAGAAGACTCTTGAGAGTCCCTTGGACTGCAAGGAGATCCAACCAGTCCATTCTAGAGGAGATCAATCCTGGGTGTTCATTGGAAGGACTGATGCTAAAGCTGAAACTCCAATACTTTGGCCACCTCATGCGACGAGTTGACTCACTGGAAAAGAGTCTGACGCTAGGAGGGATTGGTGGCAGGAGGAGAAGGGGACGACAGAGGATGAGACGGCTGGATGGCATCACCGACTCGATGGACCTGAGTTTGAGTGAACTCTGGGAGTTGGTGATGGACAGGGAGGCCTGGCATGCTGTGATTCATGGGGTCGCAAAGAGTCGGACACGAGTGAGCAACTGAATTGTGGTCTTGTGTTCAGGTATGACTGAGAGGGCCTTATTTCGGTCTTGATCCATGGTGGTCACCGAACAGCCTTTTGTGACATTGGCATCGTGTGGGATGGTTTCTGTGCAGCGGGAGGACATGGCCTGGCCTCGAGTGACGGAAGCGCTCAGAGGAGCAGCTGGTGGGGCAGCTGCTGGTGGGGCTCCCTCCAGGCCCCCTGTTAGCCACAAGCAGAGGAAGCCAGGCTGTAAGGTTCACACCGTCCAGATTGATTCACATCACCATTGATTGCCAGGTTTGGCTAAACAGGAAGTCATCCGGAGAACGCTGTCTGCAGTAGGACTAAGGGGGTTCCTGTTCTTTCTGAGGGAAGTTGGCAGAAGAAGTGTCGCAAGACCAGAAACTTCCCTTCCGCCAGCTGAGAAGAAAGCAAGGGCTACGTGATTGTCTGTGACATGCGTCACCCAACATTGGTCTGGGTCAGAAATTTATATGTAAACTGGTGTGCTGCACTTCCAGAGCACAAGCTGTGTCATTTACAGCATCTGCTAGGTTCTGGGCCCCTTTTTCTGGTTGTGTGACCACTGGGAACTATATCCATACAGTGGATGCTCAGTATCCATCAGAGAGGGGCGGTCATCCCCCAGGCAGGTGGGCTCCTTTGGGGGTTTCTGGGTTCTTCCTTGGTAGACAGGATCCACCAGAGGAGTGAGCATTTAAAAACCTGGAAGCTCTGTGTATTCTCCAGAGTTCCCCGGGTAAGGAGCGGTGCATGGAAGCTGGGGGCTACATATGGGAAGTGGTGTCCTCATGGGGCACAGGCTGTGTCAGGAACCTACAGGTCATTTTTCATGCCAGGACTAAGCCAGTGCTTTTGGCCCGAGGCGGGCAGCTTTCTCGGTTAGAGTAAGCAGTCCTTGGCAGGCTGGCTCCAGTGGGGGCTCCACAGAGAACAGACCGGCCAGTGAGGCAAGGATGGTTCCTGGGCGCTGGACTGGCGCTGCGGATGGGCCCTGCAGCCTCAGCACAGGCGGCTTGTTGACACGGGGTCACGATCCTTCTTTTTCTTCTTCTTTGCATCCTGTCGAGTAAGAGGCGTGGGATTTCTCTCTTTCCTGGGGGTGATCTTTGAGCACTTGCTTTGAGTGGCCTGGGCCGGACTCCACTGTGAAGTCAACCGCTTTTGTATTAATCGGTATCTCTTGGGGGACACTTTGAGGCTGTCTGTTCATCTGGTCTTCCCCAGAGGTTTATCTAATTTTTCTAGCATCTATTGATGATTCTGGTTGGAATAAATTACTCCTGTGATGGCTGCCAACACATGACTTTTTTTTTCCGTGGTTTCTTCTACATTTGTTAGTTGGCATCTTGGTGCAAAGAAGGGCTTTCCTGTCGCCCTCGTTCACTTATGCATCCCTCCACTGTCTCATCTCTCTCCGTCAGTGCTGAAAACCCTGAGCGCACACTCCTGCCTGCGGGTCCACACCCGGCTGCAGCGCTCAGTCCAGCCTCTCCCCCTCTCTACCCAGAAATCACTCCTCTCCCCACAGACTGGACCCTGTCTCCTGTAACCTGCAGTGCCTTTCCTGTCTTGCTGTCCATCCGCTGGGCCTTGACCACGCCAGCCGCTTCCTCACGTGGCTGCCACTCTGTTGCTTTCATTTTTAACCTATTTTCTTGGCTGCACCAGGTCTTAGTTGCGACCTGTGGGATCTAGTTCCCTGACTGGGAATCAAACCCAGACACCCTGCATTGGGAGCGCGGAGTCTTAGCCACTGAACCACCAAGGAAGTCCCCGGCGCCTTCGTTTTGAATTTCCTTTCTTGTGTTCCCCTTAGAACCCGACTTTTCGTACTTGGAAGCACTGGCTCCGTACCAGCCCTTGGCCATGAAATGCGTCTACTGTCCCATCGATACACGACTGAATTTCATCCAGGTGTCAAAGCTGCTCAAGGAAGTGCAGGTCCGGGGGCGGGGCAGTGGGGGCCCCACCGTGCTGGTTGCTCCCGCGTCCTGGAGGCTCTGTGCACTCTGCTCTGCGGGACGAGGGCTAGATGGCCTCACCCCCGCCGCCCAGGGTGCTCGGCCCGGTACCTTCCAGACTCCAGACTCGTGGGCTTTCCACCCTAAAAGAGGTTTCTCCTCAAAAAAAAAAAAAAAAAAATCATAAGTGGAAGGAAAAGCAAGCATAAGCAGTGTATTATTTTTGATGGAGGACTACTTGTGTCCAGTTGGCAATTGGGTGGTATTTGGCTGAAGTAAACACTGGCTTCCTAATTATTTTCCTCCCAAGATAATAAAAGGTGACATTTACAAAAACAAAAACCAAAAAATTCTGACGTGGTGTGTCCTACACAACTGAGGGCATGGCCTGACCTTTGCCCTGTGGACCTACAGGTCCAGACCAGAAACCCAGACAAGCACAGAAAATCACAATTCTTCCTCACCAGCTAGCCAGGGTGCCAGTCAGTGCTGCTAAGGGATAGGAAGACTGCCCTCAAGAGACCTTGAGACTCTCAAAGGTCTCAAGAGACCCTTTGAGAGCAGACCCATGGATGTCACCTTCAAAGTGACGTAAATAGAGGGAGAAAATAAATGCCAGATGAGGCAGTAAGTCGCTTGCTCATCACCATGGCTTTCCTTGAGACTTTTGTGCTTCTCCCCAACACTCTGGTCCCTAGTGACTTGGGCTTGAGAGGATGGGAGTTCAGAACGGCCCTGTGGTGAGCTGGGGGGCGTGTGGGGAGGCTGAGGTCAGGACTGGGCCTCCTCCCGTTTCTCCTTCTGCCCCCGACCCCGCGCTCTCCTTCTGCAGCCCCTCCACGTGGTCTGCCCCGAGCAGTACACCCAGCCGCCCCCGGCGCAGTCCCACCGCATGGACCTCATGGTGGACTGCCAGCCTCCTGCCATGTCGTATCGGCGCGCCGAGGTCCTCGCCCTGCCCTTCAAGCGTCGGTACGAGAAGATCGAAATCATGCCGGAGGTGAGCATTGCGCTTCCCGGGGTTAACCCAGGTTTCTGCTTGAGTCTCTGGAACACCGTCCTGGGGTGGCTTTCTTTGCAGTTTGTGTCACACACGGATGGACCAAGGTCCACAGACCCTTAGCAAATAACCGGGAAGAGAGCTGAGCTTTTCAGAGCTGCCTCTTTGGCTGCACTAGGGTCTTAGTTGCAGCAGAAGTGAACTAGCCCTTAGTAAACATCTAGAATCTCCAGCCCTTAGTGAACTCTGAGCTGCAGCATGTGGGATCTAGTTCCCTGATCAGGGATCCAACCTGGGCTATCTGCACTGGGAGTGCAAAGTTTTAGCTGCCGGACCACCAGGGAAGTCCCCCCTCCTCCTGTTTCCAGTAATGAAGTAACAGCTGTCGACACCAGGCCTACTGGAGTGTTGCTTGTATTAAAGTTCAGTGTGTCACCCGGGGGGTCAGAGCCTGGAGGACAAATAGGCTGTTGTCAGCTCTGTCGTTAATCACCTTAGGGTGTGGGCCTTCTCGTCCTTACTGGACCTCATTTACCAGTGAGGGTCAAGTCTCACTGAATTCAGCGATAGATGGACATGAAAGTAACCAAAAAGTAAGGGAAGTTTCCATCCCTCGCACGATCATCATTTGCACGCATTTTAGTAGAACGTAAAGATTCATGGGGTCGCGGAGAGTCGGAGACGACTGAGCAACTGAACTGAACTGAAAGATTTTATTCTATGAAGATTTTGTCCCTTAATCCTAGTGAGTGTAGAGCCCCCGACGGATCTGGGCTGTGGCGGTGCTGGGGCACATTCCCGTGGGGATCACAGCGGGGTGCTCACAGCAGCGGCCACCTTGAGAACCTGTTGGAGATGCAGGTTTCTCCAGCCCCACCTCAGTCCTGCTGAGTCAGAGACTCCAGGTGAGGCCCAGTATCTGGGTTTCTGCCAGCCCTTCTCGTGGGTCTGATGCCCCCTAAAATTGGAGAACCACTGGTGTCAGAGACCCTGTGTCGGTTTGCAACATGAAAGGCAAAAGGAAGGCAGAATGTTGAGTCTCAGGAGCCCAGGTGGGATCCCTGCTCCTCACCTGAGAACCAGCGCTCTGGAGGGTCTCCTTTTGTTTTTAAGGCCCCTCGGCCTTCTCAGGCTTTGATTTGTATGACCCTGTCATAAGATTCATTTTTCCATAAAAGTATGCTTGTTCATTCTAGAAAACTTGGGAAATAAGGAGGAAAAGGATACAGACCAAAACAAAAAAAAGTCAATCCTAGTTTGAATACCAAACATAATCACTCCCAGTGTTTGTGTGTTTGCCTGGTCACCGTGTCATGGGTGCCTTTGTCATGCAGAGGTAAGCACACTGTGTCATTCAAGATACTTCAGAAGCATCTTAGGCTGCAGAATGGTCTATCATGAATGTCTCATCATTTCACTGTTCTTTATTGGTGGACATTTATTACTTCTGCATTTTCAAATTGCAGATAATACTTTCGGAAACATGCTTTCCCGTGACTCTTCGTGTGTGGGGTGGGTGTGGAGAGAGACGAGAAGTATCGTTTGGTTTTGCCTGGGACGCGCACGTGACAGGAAGGAGTCGAGATCTGCCACGGTTCTTGCAGTTTCGCTACAACTAGCGGATGCTCATTTCTCCCCCAGATCAGCTCCCTTGTAGATCCTCCTTCTCTCTCCCTGCATGTGCAAAGTGGGAGCACTGTCAGCCCTCAACCTCTGTTTCGGGGGTGGCCAGTGAACGCACCCTCCTTCCCAGAGGTGTCCTCGCCGAGTTGTCTGTGGGCTCCAGATAGATTTCCCTGTGGCTGAGCTGCCACTTCAGAGTCTCCTTGGAGATGAATTTATTCCTTCCTGGGGCCGCGCAGGGAGTCCCCGCCTGCTCGGGTCCCACAACTGCCGTCTGTGAACCGCGCCAGCCAGGTCTTTGGCTTGACAGTTCTGCCCGGAGCCTGACCTTCGTCGGTGCCGCGTCAGAAGGAAAACAGCATTTGTGGACGGGCATGGCCGGGGGCCTCGAGCACACGTATCTCTCAGTGGGAACATTCACAGTGCTGCACGTTTTCTCTTTCTAAAGTTGTGTGTGTTTTATCTCTGGCTGTGCTGGGTCTTGCCGGGCTTTTCTCTCGTTGTGAGGGGCTCCTCACTAGCTGCAGTGTGCCGCTCGCACTGCAGTTGCTTCTCTTGGTGGGGCGCGTGGCCTCTCGGGCACGTGGTCTAGCATTGTGGCACTGGGCTCTAGAGCACAGCTTCCATGGTTGTGCGCAGGCCTAACTGCTCTGCAGCATACGGGATCTTCCCAGATCAGGGACTGAACCCGTGTGTCCTGCATCGGCAGGTGGAATCTTTACCACTGAGCCACCAGGGAAGGCCCCCCGCCCCGTTGTTTTCTTTTAAGTTGAAGTATAATTGACCTACCTTCCTCTGTTAGTTCCTGGTGCATAATAACACAGTGATTCAGTATATCTCTGCCTTACAAAATGATCACCACGCTAAGTCTGTTACCATAATATTACAATATTATAGACTGTATTTCCTATAATCTACATTTCATCCCCTTGAATCAGCCTCTGTCACCTATTTGAGAAATTGGTCATTGCCTCCCTCTTGGCAGCCACCTGTTTGTTCTCTGCAACTGAGTTTGTTTTTTTGTGTTTGTTCATCCGTTTTGCTTTTTAGATTCACTTATCATAATACCCTCTAGGTCTATCCATGTGTCACAGCAAAATTTCGTTGTTTCTTTATTACTAATATCCCATGTGTGTGTGTGTGTGTCGCATCTTCTTCATTCATCTATCAGAAGACATCTAGGTGGCTTCCATACCCTAGCTATTGTAAATAATGCTACCCTGAACACGGGTGCACAGATCTTTTCAAGTTAGTGTTTTGTTTTCTTTGAGGAGATGCCCAGGAGTGGAATTGCTGGGTCACATGGTAGTTGTGTTTGTAAGCTCTGAGGAACCGCATGCTGTCCTCCGTAGCACCCCCACTGATTTACCGTCCCATCATAATTTACTATCCCACCAGCTGTGCACAGGTGTTCCCATTTCTTTATATCCTTACCACTGGTTTGGTTGTCTTTTCGAGAACCACCATTCTGACAAGAGTGAGGTGAGGCCTCATTGTGGTGTTGATGTCCACTTGCCTGATGATTAGTAACACTGGCCATCTGTACATCTTATCTGGAAAAATGCCTATTCAGGTCTTCTGCCCATTTTCAGAGGGGGTATGTTGAGTTGCATGAGTTCTCTGTGAATTCTGGATTATCTGGTGCATCATTTGTAAATACCTTCTCCTTTTCCCTAGGCAGCCTTCTTGTTTTAGTAACAGTATCCGTCATTGTGCAAAAGCTCTTTTGTTTGATGCAGTCTCATTTATCATTGCTCTTGAATCCCATACTTGAGGAGATATATCCAGAAATAAAATTGATAAAAGACCAGTGTCAAAGATGCCTATGTTTTGTTCTAGGAGTTTTATGGTTTAAGGTCTTATATTTAAGTCTTTAATCCATTTTGAGTTTGTTTTACATGGTACAAGACTTTGCATGGAGCTGTCCAGTCTTCCCAGTAACATTTATTGAAAAGACTGTCTTCCCCATCATATATTCTGGCTTCCTTTGTCATAAATGACCATATAAGCGTGTGTTCATAGATTTTGAATCATTGTAAGTACATTTGCATTTGTCTCCAGGTATTTTTTCATTTCTTCTTTGATCTCCTCAGTGACTCATTGTTGAGTAGCACATTGCTTCGCCTCCATGCACTTGTGGAAGTTTTTTTCATGTAGTTGATTTCCAGTTTCATAGCATTATGGTTGGAAAAGACGCTTGATATGATTTCAGTCTTCTTAAAATCTCCTGAGACTTGTATTGTGGCCTCACGTATGATCTCCCCTGGAGAACGTTTCACATACACTTGAGTAGAAGGTATATTCTGCTGTTTTTGGTTAGAATGTATATCTATTAAGCCCATTTGGGCTAATGTATCATTTGAGGCCAGTGTTTCCTCACTGGTTTTCTGTTTGGGTGATCTATTCTGATGTAAGTGGGGTGTTAAAGGCTCATGCTGTTGTTGTACGACTTTTGGTTTCTCACCGTCCATCCCTGAGCCGTGCACAGTGGCCCAGCGTGGCCTCCTGACCTCTTGCCCTGGGCAGCACGGCTGCAGCACCCTCTCCCCCCAGTTTATAGGGAACCTTACTGAAACCCCCTCTCTGCTCCCAGCTTGCAGACTCGCTGGTGCCCATGGAGATTAAGCCTGGCATTTCCTTGGCAACCGTCTCAGCTGTGCTGCGCACTAAAGATAACAAGCATGTTCTTCAGGTATCACGGGGAGGCTGGGCTGGGCTCCAGGAGGAACCCCCAGGGCCTATGGGGACTGGAAGCCTTCCTCCTGAGAAGGTGCCGGCATTCCAGCCAGCCACCAGGACAGTGCTTCCCACACCAGCCGATAGTAGAGGTCAGACTTGCTGAGGGGTCAGATCTGAAGGAAAGGCACTACTTATTTCTCTGGCCACGTGCCTCGGGGAGGAGAAACAATTATTCATAGGGACGGGGCTGCCCACCATTCTAGAGCCATCACAGCTCCAGGAGCATCGGCTCCCCCGGTGATGCTCAGGAGACACACTCTCATCATGTGCCCGCCCTGAGCCCACGGGCGTGAGGTGGGAGGGGAGGTGGACCCAACAGCAGACGCAACCCCTGCCCTCGGGGGCCCCGAAGCAGTCAGGCCAAGAACCTGGGGAGCCCCTGCAGGTGGAGGGCGTCTCCCCCAGCCTCACGCCTCACTTCAAGGCACACTTGCCACCTTGGAGGGCAGCTGTTGGGCCCTGTCTTCACCTTTATGAGGACCCCCGTCAGGGCTGGGCTTTGTCACTGCCACTCCCCAGGGCTGTGCGCCCGTAGCAGCCACTTAAAATGCTGGCCCGGACCAGGCCCTTACCAGCCATTGTCGTATTTAGGCCTCACAAAGTTCTCTTTACCATTGCCACTGTAGAGGCAGTTCCTCTGCCCTTCATTTTCTTGACGGAAGGACTGCAACCAGTCAGTCTGGCCCCACAGCCTGTGTCCTCAGCCCTGGTACTAGCTCCAGGTCCAGCTGCCAACGTGGGTTATTAAGAATTTACTCAGAGAGGAGCCTGGGGGGCTATAGCCCACGAGGTCACAGAGTCGGGCACAAATGAATTGAGTCGACTGAAAATTGAAAACGGATCTTGCTAAAAGGAAGATATCTTTGCCAGCTAAGATAATGATTCTGTGGCTAGCTGGCTTTAGCTTGCGTGTACTGTGTGGAGGTCCAGCTGGAGACGGGGCACCAGGCCAGGCCCTGGCCCTCCCAGGAAGAGGGTCCCGCGGGTGGCCTGCACCGACCTGGGGCTCCCAGGTGATTTCTTGACAAGACCCCTGTTTTCCTCCTGCCCAGCCTCCGCCCAGGCCCACCCAGCCCACAGGCGGCAAGAAGCGAAAGCGGGCGAGTGACGACATTCCAGACTGCAAGGTTCTGAAGCCTCTGCTGAGCGGCTCCATCCCCGTGGACCAGTTCGTGCAGACACTGGAGAAGGTGAGCGCTGCGGGCTTGCGCATGTGCCGTCTGACCGCACTGGCGTCGCTCCCAGGAGCCCGTGCACCTCCCCGCAGCATCTGCCGGTCCTCGGTCAGGGCGGGGCCCGAAGCAGGCGGGAGCTGCAGAGCTAAGAGGGGTGCTGACCACCTCTCCTGGCCCTTCCTCCCCCCGCCCCCACTACCAGGCTGCCACAAGACTGCCCCCCAACCCCACTTCTTGTGGGAACCAGACCCAGGAGGGGCCTTTCTTCAGGAACACAGCTGTGTCATACGGGGCAGGGGGCCGGCCAGGAAAGAAGCGTCTGCCCCCTAAGGGCCCCACTTTTGTATGAGAAGACCCTTTGCATGGCCGGCCCAGAGGAGTTGCCGGTGTGATGTGGGCAGAGGGGTCAGTATGGCCTGATGACCTGGAGCTCAGGGAGCGGGGCCGGTGATTCCCAGACGGGGTAGTGGGAGAGAAGCAGGTGGTCTTGGTGGAGGATGGTGGTCCCTTCCCCAGCTCATCACCCTTCATCCCTGGTGGCTGGTGGAATAGATTTCATGACTACAAGTAAGAGGAAAAAGAATTTATTAACCTGAAAGTGTTTTGTAATTCTGGCCTCAGTGACAGGGCTTCAGAGACCACTGTTTTGGCGTCAGAATTAGAGAGTCCTTGACAGAAAAGAGGAGCAGTTGGCTAAAGATAGTATTTTTCATGCTGCTGCTTGCGGGAAGAACTGCAGTTAACACTAGAAACCATTCCAGGAAAAGAGATTTTCTTCTAAGTTAGTTACTGCCTTTTGTCCAGACTAACTCAGTAGCTGAGTGCTTTCCAATCTTAAAGGCTTTGTCTTTGTTGGGAATTTTCTTCACTGGTCATTTAATTTTCCTCAAATGGAGGGCTCTCCCCGAGTTGTTGGGCTCCCTGACCCCTAGTGATGTGAGAATACCCCCTGGAGACCCCGTGTGCTGGGCACACACCAGCGTTCCTCCTGACCACACGGCGCCCCCAGCTGTCCTGATGGGACTCGGGACTCACACTTCACTTGTTTCTTGAAAACTTGAAACACCTCGTTTTCCCAGAAAGATCTTATTCTGTCTGGCTGTCCCAGGAAATTGATCTCTAGGACCCGGCCCAGCTGTCTCCCACTCCAGTTTCTACCCCCGTCTCCTCCTGCAAGAGGAATATCCCTTTCAGCACCAAAGATGGAGAACCTCCCTAGGCCATGATTATTACCTATCTTGTGTCCTTCTCAGGCAAATCATTCTTCTTTCCACTTCTTTTCTTCTTTCTCAACTTCACATCTGATGTGTAAGGAAATTCTGAGTTAGCATTGGAGGGGGCCCTGGAGAAGTATTTGATACACTGCTTCATCTTCCCCTTTGGGAGGGATTTGCCAGATCATAAAGTCACTGGTACCTGCAGTGAGGAAGGTATCTTCCTGGGACAGGGTGGAGCGTTTTTACAGGGACCATAGGTGTGGCCGGGAATCTAGGATGGAACACCCAGCCTCCTGAACCCAGGTGCCTGGATGTGCTCCTCAAATGATACACAAAAGCTTAAGCTGGTGGTAGGAATTCTGTTGTGTTTTGTATGAGATTTTGCATGGTTGGGATGTCCCCTGGAATTCTATTGCTGTAGTAGGTCCTGGGACTGCTCTGAAGAACTGTACTGAGGAGAGTCCAAAATGCCAGTTTCTAGAATGTTCAGGGTAGCCCAGGCTGGAAAGGAAAGTGAAAGTGTTAGTTGCTCAGTCGTGTCTGACTCTGCAATCCTGTGAACTGGAGTCCGCCAGGCTCCTCTGTCCGTGGGAGTCTCCCTTCTCCAGGGGGTCTTCCTGACCCAGGATTCAAACCCGGGTCTCCTGCACTGCAGGCCAATCCCTTCCTTACCGTGTAAGCCACCAGGGGAGGGAGTGTCTCAGACACTGAAATGCCCTCCTGCCACTTTTCTCTGGTGCAGCACGGCTTCAGCGACATTAAGGTGGAAGACACAGCCAAGGGCCATATCGTCCTGCTGCAGGAAGCCGAGACCCTCATCCAGATTGAGGAGGACTCGACCCATATCATCTGCGACGACGACGAGGTGCTCCGGGTCCGACTGCGGGACCTGGTCCTCAAGTTCCTTCAGAAGTTCTGAGGGGAAGGCCCGTGCCACCTCCACATGCCTGGACCCCGTGTCCTTCACTGCAGCCGCCAGCCCCCAGCAGAGGACGGGAAGGCCCGCAGCTGGCGGGTCTCTGGCTCAAGGAATAAAGACGCGGCTTTTGAGATACCTTCTCAGGAGTTGCAGCCAGAGCCTCCCAGTCTGGCTTCTCAGCACTGTTTCAGGAGAGAGCTCTCCCTTTAAACTGTAGGCATGTGCTCTTCCCGGCCTGACTTCCCCAGGCAGGTACGGCAACAGGCTGCGGGGTGAGCGGAACGGCAGCTCTGCACCGGGTCAGTGGCGGGAGGAACGTGAACGATGGTGACTTGTGGCCCACCTGTCAGTCTCACAGGCCTCAGGCGGAGCAGCTGGCTTTGATGTTATTGTCTGCAGTGCTGTACCTAGTAAGAAAGATGATGCCAAGAAATTAGCAAAGGTTCATTTTGCTTTTATAATGTGAGCTCATTTTGTTAATAAAATTTATTTTTTATAGAAGTAGCTGTGTTCTGTTGAACCTAAAATTTATGCATTCACTTAGCATCTATGAAAAGATATGAAAATACACAGAACTGAACTTGGCAAATTTTAGTTTGGTGTGTGCATTAATTCCGTTGTACAAAAGGGTGCCTAACTTGGTCTGAGCTGTATCTGTATGGAAAACAGCAGCACAGGCCCCTAACACTGACCTTGGCCTTCTGGGGGGGGGCCTGAACTAGGCTCCACTCGGCTGTGTCACTGCCCTTCCCAGAGATTCTCCGCATTCCACTGCGCATTAAACTCAGACGCCTGCGTATGAAATAATGGAATTGTTTGAAACAGGTATTTACCAGATTCCATCTAGTCTAAGATAGTGTCAGTTGTCACACTCATGCCAATTCTGTAAGTATTAAAATGTGGGTAGTGGGGAGTAACACACAAGTCTTTGAACTGGCCTACAGCAGACTGGTTGAAATTCACTTGGAAGTCAGTCCTCCAGCCTGGCCAGCAGCAAAGCATCACAGCGGGCTTGAGTGACCCAAGAACTGTAGCACTGTAAAACTCTACCTGCTCAGATTTTACAGAGAGTTGACTGTCAGTTCTTGCTCTGAAATGGCCCTGTCCCTGGGAAGCAGTTCTTCCTTAGAGAAGGGAAAATACAACTTCATTTTTGCCATCTCTAGCTGGGCCAGCCTTGGTTGGATACAGCCATGTTTCCACAAGTTTGTGCTTCCGAAGGTACAGATCACTCCAGTAGAGGGGCCTCAGATGTGTCCACAGTAAACAGTGGGGGAAGATGAACATTACAACAGATGGACATGCCAGGGCTATGAAAATTTAGCTTGTTCTTAGGATGAGTTGTAAATATGCAGCACATGTAGGCATGCTTCCTAATAAAACTTAAGAGAGAAATCAAGGTAAGTTTTTTTAAAGTTTTCTTAACATCTTGAAAAATGCAAAAGCATTATAAAATAGAAATCAAATGGTTGTTTTACTTAAATGTCCTCTAACAGTGAGTGACATGTCCAGGAATCGCTTGGATTTGTCCAGGCTGGATTTCTGTTAAGGGCTTAAGTAATCCCAGGGGAACAATTCCAAGGCCTTAATCTCCAGAGATGGTCACTAAAGAGACAAACATATGTGAATGTAAGTTAGTTGATAGACTGACGGACAGGAAACAGTTAAGAAATTATGAAGGTTTTAACTGTCTTCACCACCTACTTCATGGCAGAAGCCAGTCAGGAAGACACAAAGAATCATTTATTAGAACAGAGAGAATCGAGATCCTGCCCTGCAGAGTTAGGAGACAGCAAGTATGAGTAGCCGCCTAGAGTTAGAATATCTGGATACCAAACCAGACTGCTGAGAAGATGACCCAGAAAACACGGCGGGACCTGCTGTGGGAGATGCAGCCCATTGATACCAACCTGGGGAAGAGGGTGATGTTCAGAAAAATGCCAGTAAAATAATCCTCATGATTACCCTCGTGATTAAACAGTAATTGAAAAGCCATTAAAAACAGTGAGGAGGAACCTGGTTTTCTCATTTCTTTTGATCTTTCTGCAAAATAGCATCTATTGCTGTGTGGCAAATTATCCCATAATTTAGTAGCTGAAAACTGAACATTTACGTGCTGGACAAGGAAACTGAGGAACAGAGGGTAACTTTCCCCAAAGCCCAGAGCCAGCAAGTGGTTTCTGCCTTACTGTCCCCGTCATGTGTGACCACCGGGATCACGAGCTAGGCAAGAGGAGACAGGTCTGTTCATTCCTTTTGAAGTAAAGGTAACAAACTACTCTTCTTGACCCCTGGACAGCTTGAAGCTTTGGGGCCTCACAGTTGTCCTATTAAGGCAGAAGTTGGCTTATCCAAACTGCAGGCTTACCTTGTAGATATAGTTAGCTTGGTTCCAGACCACGACAATAAATATCTCAATAAAGCAAATCACATGAATTTTTTCATTTCCTAGTGCATGTAAAAGTTACACTTATATTGCAGTCTATTAAATGTGCAAGGGCATTTTTTTTTAAGTGTACAGACCTTAATTTAAAAGTAATGCTGTTGGGAACATGGCACTGGTAAGGCTTGCTCAACACACGGTTGCCACAAACCTTCAATTTGTAAAAAAAAAAAAAATGCAGCACCTGCAGAGAACAATGAAATGCAGTTTACCTGTACAATGAAGTATCAACAAAAATGAGAGTGAAAAAACCCCCAAAGCTGTATGATCACGTACTCACGTGAGCCCAGCAACCTGGTGAGGAAAGGGAGCCCAAGTCCAGTGTTTGCCCAACAACCACGAGGAAAGTTGAGTCCTGTTTCATGCCATACTGTGAAGGCAGAAAACGTCCAGCGTTCGCAAATTCACCGATGTGGAACTGAGGGTAAATAACATGACTTTCTGGTGGCTCAGAGGTTAAAGCGTCTGCCTCCAATGTGGAAGACCTGGGTTCGATCCCTGGGTCGGGAAGATCCCCTGGAGAAGGAAATGGTAACCCACTCCAGTATTCTTGCCTGGAGAATCCCATGGATGGAGAAGCCTGGTAGGCTACAGTCCACGGGGTCGCAAAGAGTCGGACACGACTGAGCGACGGAACGGAACAGAACATGACTTTCAAACCTGGTAGTTTAGTCATGCAGTCATGTCCAACTCTTTGCGACCCTATGGACTGTAGCCCACCAGGGTCCTCTGTCCGTGGGATTTTACAGGCCAGAATACTGGAGTGGGTTGCCATTTCCTTCTCCGGGGGGGATCTTCCCGACCCAAGGATTAAACCTGGGTCTCCTGCACTGCAGGCAGATTCTTTACCACTGAGCCACCAGGGAAGCCCTGCTGCTGCTGCTGCTAAGTCATTTCAGTCGTGTCCGACTCTGTGTGACCCCATAGACGGCAGCCCACCAGGCTCCCCCATCCCTGGGATTCTCCAGGCAAGAACACTGGAGTGGGCCACCATTTCCTTCTCCAATGTGTGAAAGTGAAAAGTGAAAGTGAAGTCACATGGTCGTGTCCGACCCTTAGCGACCCCACAGACTACAGCCTACCAGGCTCCTCCATCCCTGGGATTTTCTAGGCAAGAGTACTGGAGTGGCTTGCTAGAATGCGGTAAAAATAACCAATTACAATTCTGAAGGAAGCTGCCACTGAATTATGGATATAGGTAGTGTAGAACGGAGCCAAACTCGTCTAGTCTTGCTGAAGGCTGCAGCCAGCACTGTTCCTGGGTCACATTTTAGACTTAATCACATCGTAAAAGCATTTTGCCATCTATGGATTCAATGCAATTCCTCTCAAAATTCGAACTGCAACTTTCAGAGAAGAAAAAACTAAAATTTGTACGGAAGCACAAAAGATTCTGAATAGCAAAAAAAAGAAAAAATAAAGCTGGAGGCACAGTTCCTCATTTTAAGCTTAATAAAAGCTCATAAAAACAGACACATGGGCCAATGAAACAAAATTGAGAGCCCAGAAATAAATGCACACATATACCTACAGTCAACTAATATCTGACAAGGGAGTCCACAAAACTCAGTGAGGAAAGAACAGTCTTTTCAGTAAATGGCATTGGGGAAATTAGATAACCATGCACAAAAGAATGAAACTTGCCCCCTTCCCCCTAATACCACGCATAAAAATTAACTTGAAAGAATAAAGACTCACATGTAAGACCCAAAACTGTAAGTGTTAGAAGAAAACAGGGGGAAAGCTCGACACTGGTCTTGGCAACAATTTTTGGCAATGACACCAAAAACAAGCAACAGGGGGAAAGTCAACCACTGGGACTACTAGCAAACTAGAAGAAACTTTGTGCCTAGCAAAGGAACCCAACAAAATGAAAAGGTGATCAAATGGGAGAAAATATTTGCAAACTATCTGATAGGGGTTAAGAGCTAAATATATAAGGAACTCATATAAATCAATTGCAGAAAACCATCTGACTTAAAAATGGGCACAAGACTTGAATGTACATTTTTCCAAAGACATAGGGATGGCCAGCAGGTACACAAAAAGGTGCTCAACATGATGAATCATTAGGGAAATGGAAATCAAAACCACAACGAGCTATCATTTCACACGTGTCAGAATGGCTACTACCGAAAGATGAGACATACCAAATCTTGTCAAGGATGTGGAGAAAAGGGAACACTGGTGCGCTGCTGGTGGGGATGTAAATTGGTTCAGCCATTATGGAAGAGCATTGCTGCTCCTAAGAAAGTTAAAAGATAGAACTACCAGACGACCCAGCAACCCCAATGCTGGGTATATATCCCAAGGGACTGAAAAAATGACCTTGAAGAGACTGCTGCATCCCCATGTTCACTGTAGCTTTATTCAAAATAGCCAAGACATGCAAACTGAAGTTTCCCTTGATAAAGGATTTTTTTTTAATGTGGGATACATACACAATGGACTATTATTCAGCCATTAAAAAGGAATTCCTGCCTTTGACAACAACATGGATGGACCTTAAGGGTTAAATGAAATGAGTCAGAGAAAGACCAGGACTGTATGCTCTCACCTGTAGAATCTCAAAGATGAGAAGAGTGGTGGTTGTCAAGGGCCAGATACAGATGTCCAGCTAGAAGATGAGTAAGTCGTAGGGATCTAAGGGACAGCATTGTGACTATAATTAACGATGCCATATCATATACTTGAAAGCTGTTGAAAGTAGATCTTAAAAGTTATTCCCACAGAAGTGGCAATTATGTGACAGGACAGAGTTAACCTTATTGTGGTAATCATTTCTCAGTGTAATATGTGTATCAAATCATGCTGTACACCTTCAGCATACATATGCTATATGTCAATAACATCTCAATAAAACGGGGGGGGGTACTTATATGTATTAAACTTAAGCATTTTTTGAGTCCCAGAACCACAGATCTTTGAGAGGTGTTTTGCCCACACCTTATCAAGTATAAAGAATATTTCTCTTATATTGTTATTTGAGGCCACTGGCGGGGGGCGGGGGGTGGGGGGAGATGTGTCCTCTGCGTGATCACTCTAACGCTAGCAGAGTTTATCCTTTACAATTCTCTACAATAAACCATGGCAATATTTTCTAAGGCAGTTTATCTCTTCATAGCATGCAACTATGAAAACTAATTCACATACTGTACAGTAATTTGGGATTACCAAACATTACCAACTAAAAGTTTCCTAAAATAATATAAATTTTTAACTAGATTACAGTGTTCACAATACTTTCAAAAATAAAAGAACTTTGATGTTATGAAGCCTTTTCTGGTTCTGTGGGCCCTTCTACCCCTCAGTGAGCATTTATTAACACCTGTTATATCCTGTGCATTGCCCTGTCTCTCATGACTTAGCTCACCAGAAGAACAGACCAAGTACAGGTTCCTCCCAAACTTCTCCCAAGGATACACGGGCAGATTTCCAGGACTATGAGCAAAAGACTACTTTCATAGAAGACCTTCAGTGCATGAAGCAGGGCACCAAAGCCAGTGCTCCGGGACAACCCAGAGGAACAGCATGAGGCGGGAGGGGCGTTCAGGACGGGGGAACACGTACACCTGTGGCTGATTCATGCTGATGTATCACAAAAACCGTCACAATATTGTAATTATCCTCCAAGCAATTTTTAAAAAAAATCCTAACAACTACTAGAATTATAATAAGTAATTAGAAAAAGAACTTTTTAAAAATCAGCAGTTCCACTTATAATAGTGTGAAAAGAGATACTTAGGAAGAAAATTTTTGAAAAGATGTATAAGATCTCTACATAAAAAGCCTCAAAAATGTTGATGATAGAAATTAGGGAATATCTGAATACATGAAGACAGAACAGCATATTTATGGATTAGAGACTCAGTATTATACTTCAATTCTACCCACTGATCTACAGATTCAATATAATCTCATCAAAATCTTATAACAGCAAAAATAAACAACCCAGGTTTTAAAAACTTTAAAAAAAATTTTTTATGTGGGCCATTTTTAAAATGTTTATAAAGCTTGTTACAGTATTTTTTTTTTTTTAATGTTTTGGTTATTTTGACCATGGCATGTCGGATCTTAGCTCCCCAACCAGGGACTGAATCCCCTGCCTCGGAAGGCAAAGTTGAACCAGGGAAGTCCCCAACCAATATTTTTTAAATGGGCAAAGGACTTGAATAGATATTTCTCTGAATAATATATACAAATGGCCAATAAGCACATGAAAAGATACTGACAAGGTTAGTCATTCAGTTCAGTTCAGTCGCTCAGTCGTGTCTGACTCTCCATGACCCCATGAATCACAGCACGCCAGGCCTCCCTGTCCATCACCAACTCCCAGAGTACACTCAAACTCATGTCCACAGAGTCGGTGATGCCATCCAGCCATCTCATTCTCCGTCGTCCCCTTCTCCTCCCGCCCCCAACCTTTCCCAGCATCAGAGTCTTTTCCAGTGAGTCAACTCGTCGCATGAGGTGGCCAAAGTATTGGAGTTTCAGCTTTAGCATCAGTCCCTCCAATGAACACCCAGGATTGATCTCCTTTAGAATGGACTGGTTGGATCTCCTTGCAGTATAAGGGACTCTCAAGAGTCATTAGGCAAATGTAAATCAGACCCTAGGTGAGGTACCACTCCACATCTACCAGGATGGCTATGATTTTAAAATTATTAATTATAAAACAAGTAATGGCAAGGAGGTGAAGATACTGAACCCTTGTGTGTTGCTGGTGGGAGTATTAAATGGTACAGCAGCTGTGGAAAAACAGTTTGGCCATTCCTTAGAAAGTTAACTACTGAGTTACCATATGATCCAACAATTCCACTCATTGGTATCTACACAAAAGAAATGTGTACATCCATGTTCATAATAGTATTTACAATGGCCAAAACATGGAAGTAACCCAAGTATCCATCAACAGGTGAATGGATAAACAGTATTTCATGCTGTAATTATTTGTACACAAACAAGGAACCACTGTCCAACCATAAAAAAAGAATGAAATTCTGATACATGCTATAACACGGATGAACCTTGAAAACATGCTGTATTTAAAAAACCACACAAAAAAGACGTAATACTCTTATCATTCCATTTATGTTTGTACAGAATAGACAGATGCATGGAAGCACATCAGAGGTTTTGTCAGGGGCTGAAAGGAAGGGGAAATGGAGACTTGTTGCTCAATGGGCGCAACCTTTCCATCTGGGAAGACAAATGCAGAAATAGCTGGTGGTGATGGTTATACATCGTGAATGTTCTTACTGCCATCTTAATGTATATTTAAAAGTGGCTAAAATGTCACATGTGACTTGAAGTTAGGACACATCCTCTTAGCATACACAAAAATAAATTCACGATGATGGTCTGAAGACTTAAACATAAGATATGACACCATAAAACTCCTAGAAGAGATGATAGGCAAAGAATTCTTATCACCGTCAACCCCACGCCTGGGCAAATACCCAGACAAAACTCTAATCCAGAACGATACACGTACCCGTATGTTCACAGCAGCACCGTTCACAATAGCCAAGACATGGAAACAGCCTAAATGTCCACTGCCCGATGGACAGATAGAGAAGATATGGTACATATACACAGCAGAATACTACTGAGTCAGAAAAGTAACGCCATTTGTAGCAACGTGGACACAACGAGAGATTACCATACATACTGCATGAAGTCAGAGAGATAAATACCATCTATCACTTAAATGTGGACTCTAAAATATGACACAAATGAACCCATCTATGAAACAGAGTAGATATGACTGTCAGGGGAGAGGTTTAGGGGAGGGATAGCCTGGAGGTTAGCAGATGTAAGCTATTATATATGGAATAAACGAGATCCTACTGTACAGCACAGGAACTACATTTAGTATCCTGTGATAAACCACAGTCAAAAAGAATATTTTAAAAAATATATATAATTGAGCCCCTTTGCTGTACAGCAGAAATTAACATGGTAAATCAACTATACTTCAATTAAAAAATCAGTTCAGTTCAGTCGCTCAGTCGTGTCTGACTCTCCGCGACCCCATGAATCACAGCACGCCAGGCCTCCCTGTCCATCACCAACTCCCAGAGTTCACTCAAACTCATGTCCACAGAGTCGGTGATGCCATCCAGCCATCTCATTCTCTGTCGTCCCCTTCTCCTCCCACCCCCAACCTTTCCCAGCATCAGAGTCTTTTCCAGTGAGTCAGCTCATCGCATGAGGTGGCCAAAGTATTGCAGTTTCAGCTTTAGCATCAGTCCTTCCAATGAACACCCAGGGTTGATCTCCTTTAGAATGGACTGGCTGGATCTCCTTGCAGTCCAAGGGACTCTCAAGAGTCTTCTCCAGCACCACAGTTCAAAAGCATCAATTCTTCGGCGATCAGCTTTCTTCACAGTCCAACTCTCACATCCATACATGACCACGGGGAAAACCATAGCCTTGACTAGACGGACCTTTGTTGGCAAAGTAATGTCTCTGCTTTTTAATATACTATCAAGGTTGGTCATAACTTTCCTTCCAAGGAATAAGCGTCTTTTAATTTCATGGCTGCAATCAGCATCTGCAGTGATTTTGGAGCCCAAAAAAATAAAGTCTGACACTGTTTCCACTGTTTCCCATCTATTTCCCATGAAGTGATGGGACCAGATGCCATGATCTTTGTCTTCTGAATGTTGAGCTTCAAGCCAACCTTTTCACTCTCCTCTTTCACTTTCATCAAGAGGCTTTTGAGTTCCTCTTCACTTTCTGCCATAAGGGTGGTGTCATCTGCATATCTGAGGTGATGGATATTTCTCCCGGCAATCTTGATTCCAGCTTGTGCTTCTTCCAGCCCAGCGTTCCTCATGATATACTCTGCATATAAGTTAAATAAGCAAGGTGACAATATACAGCCTTGACGCACTCCTTTTCCTATTTGAAACCAGTCTGTTGTTCCATGTACAGTTCTGACTGTTGCTTCCTGACCTGCATACAGGTTTCTCAAGAGGCAGGTCAGGTGGTCTGGTATTCCCATCTCTTTCAGAATGTTCCACAGTTTATTGTGATCCACACAGTCAAAGGCTTTGGCATAATCAATGAAGCAGAAATAGATGTTTTTCTGGAACTCTCTTGCTTTCTCCATGATCCAGCGGATGTTGGTAATTTGATCTCTGGTGCCTCTGCCTTTTCTAAAACCTGCTCGAACATCTGGGAGTTCACGGTTCACATATTGCTGAAGCCTGGCTTGGAGAATTTTGAGCATGACTTTACTAGCGTGTGAGATGAGTGCAACTGTGCGATAGTTTGAGCATTCTTTGGCATTGCCTTTCTTTGGGACTGGAATGAAGACTGACCTTTTCCAGTGCTGTGGCCACTGCTGAGTTTTCCAAATTTGCTGGCATACTGAAGTAGCTAAAATCATTTTAAGTTCTATGTATTTTATAAGGATTTTTAAAAAATTTTAATTCCAGCAGGTTAGAAAAAAATTGACAAACTAATTCTAAAATTTATATATCGAAATACAATATAACTATAAACACTCAAAGCAATTCTAAGAAAGATAAGCAAGTTGGAGAATTTATGCTACTTTTGTTTCAAGACAAACAAAAAAACTACATTTATCCAGACAGTCTGGTATTAGCAACAAATCAGTAACAGAAGACAGAGCTCAGTCATTATGTTGTCAAGAAAGGCCCCAATCAATTCAATAGAAAAAGGAAATTTTTTTTAACAAATGGTGTTGGAACAGCTAGTCAGTAATATACCAAAAAAAAAAATAGAACCTTGACCACTACCACACACCATACACAAGTATTAACTTGAGATGGAGCCTGGGCTGTACAGCTTTTAGTGGAAAAATTAAAAGAATATCTTCATGACTTGGGTTAGGCACAGGGCTCTCAAGTCACAGAAAGCAACAAAAAAGAAAAAAAAAGTTCTAAATTAGATCTCAGCAAAACTAAAAGCTTCTGCTCATCAGAAGATATCATAAAGAAAATGGATAGGCAACCTCCAAACTGAGAAAAATACTTCACAAAACACACATCTGACAGTGGATGTAAGCGCTCTGTTCTCCGGAGGCTCACAATCTGGTGTGGGAAGCACCTATGACAGCGCCGGGCAGTTACTGGAACAGGAGCCAGGGGGGAAGGCTGGGTAAGCAGCAACTACTGAGCAGGCTGGGTTTCCTGAAGACAGTGCTTCTGCTGAGACCTGAATGAGCTGGCATTAAAACAAGTGGAAATGCAAATCAAAACTGCAAGAAGGTATCATCACACACCGGTCAGAATGGCCATCATCAAAAAGCCTGCAAACAGTAAATGCGGGAAAGGGTGTGGAGGAAAGGGACCGCTCTTGCACTGTTGGTGGGAATGCGAGCACTGACAGCCACTATGGAGAACAGTGTGGAGATTCCTTTAAAAACTAGGAAGAAAACTACTGCACGACTCAGCAATCCCTGAGGAGACCAGAACTGGAAAAGACACATGGACCCGTGTTTCCTGCAGCACTATTTACAACAGCTAGGACAGGGAAGCAACGTGATGTCCACCCGCAGAGGAATGGGTAAGGATGCTGTGGTACATACACACACTGAAATATGACTTCAGATATAAAAAGGAACGCACGTGAGTCAGTTCTAATGAGGTGGATAAACCTAGAGCCTATTATACAGAAGGAAGTCAGAAAGACAAAGATAAATATCATACATGAACGCATATATGTGGAATCCTGAAAGATGGTACTGATGATCCTGTGTGCAGGGCAGCGAAGGAGACATAAGGAACAGACTTCTGGACTCGGTGGGAGGAGAAGCTGGGATGATCTGGGAGAACAGCACTGAAACACATACATCACCACGTGCAAAGCAGATAACCACGCAGAGTCTGACGCGGGACACAGGGCCCCCAAAGCCGGCGCTCTGTGACAGCGTGGAAGGATGGACCACGCAGGGCGGGGGTGGGAGGTTCAGGATGGAGGGGACACACACACGCCTACGGCCAATTCATATTCATGGACAGCAAAAACCACAATATTGTAACTATCCTCCAATTTAAATAAAAATTGTAAAACAAGTGGAGAAAGACCCTCCCAAGATGCTCCCCACTAGTTTAAGTCTGTTGTGCGCCAAACAGTGGACTTTCCACATGAACGTTTATTTCCAACATGTCTTCACGATGTGGGCACAAGTCTTACCATTTTATAGATGAGAAGTTTAAAACATAACGCGTTTCCCACCACAGTTTAATGGGTGACCCATGGTTTGAATCCAGTCTCCTTAAACACACTTAGCCACAGTTTTGCAAATATTGTGGAATCTTCTATTTCAATGACAATATCAACCACTAACATTGACCACTTTGGTTTACCTTGTCAGGTCTAAGCCAGAACTAACTTGGGAACAGAACCCAAGTGAGACGTGTCACCTCTGCATCTAGTAAGACCCCCATTTCCATAGCCTTGTGAAACTTCCTCAAGTTCCTCTGGTCCTGGGACAAGTTATAACAAGGAGATGGATGGCTGGAAGAACAGGACCCTGGCAGCCACAACCCCAGACCTAAGTAGGCATCCCCCCCCCCGATATGACATCATCCTCCCCCTCACCTGCCACAAACCTACCTCATCAGCTGTCAACCTTACTTTCAGAGTAAGGCTGGACTTCCGGTCCCAGGCATTCTTAGGGCTGTTGATGCTGTTCAGTCTTCCAGTCGTGTCCGACTCTTCGCAACCTCATGACTGCAGCACACCAGGCTTCTCTGCCCCTCACCATCTCCCAAAGTTTGCCCAAGTCCATGTCCAAACTCACAACTGCCGAACCCAGGAGAGGAGCACCCCAGCTCAGCTTCTCCCTGGCTTCCCATCCTCCTTCCCGTCTCCATCCGTTTCCAAGTCTGTGACTCACTGTTCACTCCCTGAGGATGGCTCCGATCCCATGGCTGAGCAGAAGCCTGGGACCACAGACAGCAAGAGTTAAGCACCAGCTAGGTGCAGGTGCTTTTCGTGACCCCTAAGTCTGACGGGGCCATTATAAACCAGCCCCTGCTCTGGGCTGGGGAACACACAGGGGAGCTCCCTAGCACCACACCACACACATTTAAAAGTCACCATGAGAAATGTGGCAAACATGTGCCCCGTGCCATCCCATGTCCATACTCAAACCAGTTCAGTGATACCTAAGTTCCTCTCCATCTAATCTAGTTACCGATCCTGGAAACGGACACTAGAAATGGGCAAGGCTGCCCACTCCCCCTGACAGCATCACCCGGG